>NC_090819.1:131660574-131960574 GCF_000390325.3 Nicotiana tomentosiformis
TGAGTTGGAAGAACTTGAAGTTCATAAGTTGATTCTATTTGGTTTTGGGTTGTGATTCTTAGTTTTGATATTGTTTTCTATGTTTTGAGAGGTCGAGTAGGTCCGTTTTATGTTTACAAACTTGCTGGTATGTTTGGGTGATGTCCCGGGGCCTCGGGTGCTATTCGGACGATGTGCAGATCAAGTTTGGACTTGAAAGAACTGCTGGTGCACCAGTTCTGGTGCGTCCGCACCAGTGAGATTTTGGCCACATGTGCGAGCTTTTGACTGCAGAAGCGACCTGGCGTGGACTGCCCAGTAGCCGCAGAAGAGAAGCAGGAACTGCACCTGCGAAGGCGCATGTGCGAGGCAGTGGATCGTAGAAGGGGAGGGTTGCAGGTGTGACGCGTGTGCCGCAGAAGCGAGGCTTTGCCCATAGAAGCGACGGAGGCAGACCGAGGCATGGTCCGCACCTACGAGGTTTTTTCCACAGAAGCAAAGTCGCAGGTGCGATAGTGGAATCGCAGGTGCGAAAACCGCTGGGCAGTGAAGTTCATTTAAGTCGAGGACTTATGCTATTTTGGCTCTTTTCTTTCATCTCTTGGGCGATTTTTGAGCTCTTTGAAGAGTAGTTTTCACCTAGCTATTGGAGGTAAGTAATTTCTACCAAATGTAAGCTAAATACGTAGATTATGGGTAAATGTTAACATGTAAAATTGTGAAAACTATAGGTTTAGTTGAAAAACCTAGGTTTTGATAAAAATGAGATTTAACTATTTTTTGAAAACTCTTGAAATATTTTTGTAATCCGGGCACGTGGGCCCGGAGCGAATTTTAGGAATCTTCCAATTTGGGTTGGGTAATTACCCCAATAGTTAAATTATGAACTTTTGAGTATATATTGATTTATTTATATAATATTTGGCTAGTTTCGGGTTGTTTCGCACCAAGTTGAGGATTTAGAGCAGATTTCCGAACCGGAAGTGAGCTTGAGAACGAGGTAAGTCTCTTGCCTAGCCTTGTAAGAGGGAACTCATGCCCTTAGGTGTATTTTTGTTGTGAATTACTTGTGTGTGGAGTTACGTACGCACTAGGTAACGAGGGTCCATGCGTATTTATATTCCATGAGATGTCCGGACAGTTTTAGATTTACATCATGCTTTAATTGTACTGTCATGTTTGTTATGCATATTAATTATTTTAAATGGAGCTGAGACTAGATATTTTAAAAAGTTGAAAACTTCCAATTTAAATTTCTTATTTTGGGGAAAGAATTGAAGAATACTTAATAACTCTGAAAAATCCATGTCCTCTCGCGTCGCAAGTACTTTCGCGAGCGAGGTAAACTTCACTATTCTCATGAGAGTGGGTCGTTTGTCTGGGCAGTATAATAGATGTATCTATGGTTCATGTCGTTCGACCCTCGGTAGTGCACACAGTATTTTGGATCGGGGTGTACGACCTCGGCATAAATCGTGCGTGATAATACTAGGAACCCGGTTACATTTGATATTATGTTATGGCTTGAGAGGTATAATTTATTTAATGACCGAAAGTGATTTGGAATTAGTATGTGTTAGATGGAGATTTTGAAATTTATTATCAGTTAAAGAATCATTTATTCCTTGCTTGCTATTGTGTTATTATTATTATTTCTATATTCCATGCCTGTTTAGAATTTCTGCATTTTATTATTGTCCCATAGTAAGTGTCAATGTCGACCCCTCGTCATTACTTCTTCGAGGTTAGACTGGATACTTACTGGGTACATGTTATTTATGTACTCACGCTACACTTCTGCACTAATCGTGCGGGATCTAAGGCAGGCGCATCTGGCAGTCATTCCAGCGCGCACCCTCGATACCCCGAGGCTTAGTGGTGAGCTAATTTCCGAGTCCGTTCTGCAACACAAATGGTAGGCTATAATATCATATTTTAGTCGATTATTACATTCCAATTTAACGCATTTTAGTTGAGTTTGAGCTTTAATCGCTAGTGTTTAGCACTAATGGAGTATTTTATGCCTTGTATGAGTAATTTCGAGCTATGTAGATGTTATGGAATGAATTCAAGTGATTTGGAGCTTTGAATTCTGAGTAAAAGCCCAAGGAATTAAGTTGGGATCGTGTTCGGGGATCAACGGATGATAGTGCAACGAAATGAAGAATCGAGCAGGCATATTGTGCACTATCTAGTAAACTACACATAACGTTTCTCTCAGGACTCCATTTGGTCTCCACAATATATTTCTGGAAAGCTAATTCAAAGGGCTACATCTTTCATGTTTTACGTGTTTTCAAATTTCCAACAAAATAGGGTGAAACGTGCGCAGCACATGGGCGGCCGCGCATTGACCGCGCATATGGGGCAGAAAGTGTGAAAAGTGTGCGGCCAAGTGCGCGGGCACCCTTCCAGGTGCACGGCCGTGCATGTCCTGTCCGGAAAAAGTGTCCTTTTTCGCGTAGGAGAAGGTGTAATTGTTTGGCCCCGACCCTACTTGGTATATATACATAGAAAAATGATATTTTGAGCACTTTCAACATAATTTAGACCTAAGGAGGGTAAGGAGAAGTTGGAGAAGGAAGAGCACAAGGAATCCATCATTCAATCCCAACTCAAGATAAGGGTTTGGATAGTTTTATGGATAAATTACTCCATGTCTATGGAGTAGTTCTCTTTAGGGTTTGATGGATTTGGTGTTTTGAGAATTGTTTGTGGATATTAACTCTAGTTTTTATGTATTGAATTGTTTTGGGTATTTTTATTGTTGCATATATATTCACTTGTTTATGTAATCGAAAAGGAAATAATTTGTGATATTTTGCATTATCTTATTGGTTGAATTCATTAATTCTTGTTAGTAATTGAAAGAGGCTAGTTGAATTAATGTTTAGACCTAGTTAGGAGGATAATCGAAAGAGGTTCTCCTAAGGATCAATCCACTACGAATTCTTACATATCTTCACCAAGCTTAACTTAGTTCATATCGTAAGGTTGAGACTTAATCGAAAGAGGAGTTTCTACTGAACGTTCGAACTAATAATAGAGTGAATTCGAGAGACTCACTTGAACCATAGAGTTAAGTAACTAGAGTTAATTCCCGAACAAGTATCTTACACCTATCTAATCAACCCATGTTTTCTCCCATTGATATCGTCTTTGCTTACTTTTGTTGCGATTGTAATTAGCCAATAATTTAGACTTTTAGTTAATTTTAGTTTTAATCACACAAATCTAAATTGGCGATCATCTTAGATAGCAATTAAACTAGAAGGTACGAAAACACTATTTAAATCCAATCCCTATGGATACGATATTTTCTATACTATATTCGACTAGCGAGCATAATTTTGTGTTGTGTTTTTAGCTCGTCAAGCACCCGGAGTCTCTATTTTGCATTTACTTTCTGTCTACTATATTTAGGCAGTAGTTTAGTATTTTGTATATTCTACTAGTGGCTCATACACTTGTGACACCAGGTCTTGGAAATATGCTAGCAGACATTTAATGGCTTTTGAGTATTTATTTGACCACACTTGTTCTTTTATTTGTTTACGCTTTATTTTATTAAATTTTTTACCTCTTACTTACTTAGTAAATAAAAAAAATCAACTATTTTAAAATTATTAAAAAGAATAAATACATGGCTAGTTCATTGTTGGCTTGCCTAGCGGCGACGTTGGGCGCCATCACGACCTATAGGAGAACTTGGGTCGTGACACTGATGAAATGTCACGAATCAGCAACCGCCGTGCCCGGAAATGCCTAGATCTGCACACAAAGTGTAGGGTATAGCGTGAGTACAACCATCTCAATAAGTAACAAGTTTAACATGTGGTCTGAAAGCAGTGACGAGCTGAAAAACATACTGTAAAAATACTGAATTTAGCAATGCAGAAAAATAGACACACTTCCAAGTTCAACAGTTAAGTTCAGCACCGATAAAATAGGCCAAATGTGACTGATAATAAGAATATGACATCTCCATATCTACATGCCAAGGTGAATGTCGTATGTGATGCCACACAATGTAATCCCAAGTGCTCACTCTCTCAGAGTGCTCAATCTGACCAACTCAATACTCGCTCGCCACACTTAGTCACTCAGCACTATATATAGCCATAAAGCTCGTTGCGGCACGCAACCCGATCCACACATGTATAGCCCTAAAGCTCGTTGCGGCGTGTAACCCGATCCACACACGCACATGCACGCACACACACATATATATATATATATATATATATATTACAGTACAACGCTCAGGCCCCAACTCAGTCACTAAATCTCCCCAGTCTCTCGGGCTCACAACGCTCATACTAAGCATCACTAATCAATGATACAAGATGTGACAATATACAATAATAGAGACTGAGATATTATATGAAATGACGAATGCGACGGAGTACATAACTGCAATTAAACAAATAACTCAATAGCAAGGAACGACCCATGTGGGTCCCAATAGTACCAGCATATAGCCTAAACATGATTCTTAGCATGAATCACATAGCACGTAATTCGAGATTTCATGCCCTCATAATCAAGTTTAGAAGTGTTACTTACCTCAAACCGTATAAATCTCTACTCCAACACGCCCTTGCCTCACGAAACGACCTCCGAATTCCCCAAATCTAGCCATAAACAGTTCGATACAATTAACACGAGCTAAAGGAATCAGGTACATAAGAAAACACTAAGTTCTGAATCAAATTCAAAAAGTCAATTCAAAAACAGCCCCCCAGGCACACGTCTCGGAATCCAATAAAAGTCACAAAATCCGAAAGCTCATTCAACCATGAGTCCAACCATAACAAATTCACCAAAATCCAACACCAAATCGACACCCAAATCCCCAATTTAAATTCTCCAAATCCCTAACCTCAAACTCCAAAATTACACCTCAAAACCACACAATCTAGGTGGGAAAATCAACGGGGAAACATAATTATTGAATAAATTTAAACACAAGTGACTTACCTTAAGAAACCTCTCGAAAATCCCGAGCTTGAAATGTTCAAAATGATGAAAATCACGGAACCCTCGTTTTAATACGCACTGCCAGTGGTTCCGCTTCTGCGGTCCATTTAGCCGCATCTGTGGCACCGCTTTTGCGATTACAAATCTGCATCTGCGGAGGTCACTTAATGTCCATACATCCCGCTTCTGCAGTCCCAAATCTTGCTCCTGCAGGTGCGCTTCTGTGCAAATCCATCCGCTTCTGCGGACCAACCTCTCCAAGTCTTTTTCCGCTTCTGCGACAAGCCACCCGCATTTGCATGATCGCATGTGCGGTATTTTCCCTCGCACCTGCGCAACTACCTCCACTCACCCAGAAATGCATCTGTGACCCCATGGCCGCTTCTGCATCTCTGCACCTGCGGCCTACCCCTCGAAGGTGCGGTTGCACCAGACCTGACCACACCAGCTCCTCCAAAACTCCGAAATCCAATCCGATTTCGATCTGAATCACCCCCGAGGCCCTTGGGACTTTAACCAAACATACCAACAAGTCCTAAAACACGATATGAACTTGGTCGAGCCTTCAAATCACATCAAACAACACTAAAATCATGAATTCGATTCAAGCCTAATGAACTTTTAAACTTCTAATTTCTACATTCAATACCAAAACCTATCAAATCACGTCTGATTGACCCCAAATTTTGCACACAAGTTATAAATGACACCACGTACCTACTCCAACTCCCGAAACTCCAATCCGAGCCCGGTAACCACAAAGTCCACTCTCAGTCAAACATATAAATTTCCAACTTTCGCCATTTCAAGTCTAATTCAACTACGGACCTCCAAATCACAATCCGAACACGCTCCAAAGTCCAAAATCACCCAATGGAGCTAATGAAACCATCAAAACTCCATTCTATAGTCATTTACACATGATATAAAATTACCCTCAAATTGGAGTTGCATTAGAGCTCAAGAGCTAAAACAAAATAGAATGAATTTCGTAACGAGGGGGTAAATTATATCAAAATTCTAAGAGAGGACAAAATTACTTAATTTTCAATAACATAGGAGCAAATTTGACCATTTCCCCAATATATCACATGCGATTGGGGTGTTCAAATTAAATGAGAGATGAATGGACTATAGATGGGAGTAGGGAGTTGTAAGATTATATTTTTGTTTAGCGGGGGAAGTTTTAAAAGCTGAGAAGTTGTAGTTAGTATTCTTCCAATTTATGTGAACCTATTTCCATTTTTATTTGTTTCAAAAAGAATAACCCCTTTCTAAATTTGGAAATAATTTAACTTAAACTTTCAATTCTACCCTCAGTAAGAAGTTTTTATAATTACGTACTCTTTAACACCACAAATTTCAAAAGAAGTAGTATAACTTATTTAGGACTACAAGTTTTAAAAGTTTTTATTTTTTTCTTAAATTCCATAGTCCATATCTAGTCAAATGAGATTACATAAATTGAAACAGAAGGAGTATTATTTAGTGAGAAAATTGGTTTCTTCTCGTCTTTCACTCAATGGAGCAATCTATAAAATTTAAAGATGATCCTTCTTTCCTTCCCAATTTTTAAGGATTTTTTTCACTTTTAGCCCGTGCTAGAACTATTTATATTCGGTAGTAGAAAACATATAAAATATTAGTATAATTTTTGTATATAATATACATAACATGTGTGTATATATATCAAATAAATATATATATCTATATTTTTTGTTATTATTTTGAGAGTGATACAGTGTCATTTTAATATACTTACTTCCTCTACACCTTTTTCGTGCTGTTTCTGTCATTTACACGCTTTTAGTTACTCTCTGCTGCTGCAGCTGTTGCTACTGCATATTTCTTGTATTTCTGCACTACCAAAGATCACTGAAACAAAATCACCATCTTTCCGTCTTAAAATCTTTGCTTAATAGACAAAGAAAACCTTTCTCTCTAGCTGTTAGCACCATTTTTTCTGTCTAGCAAGATCATTCAAAACCACAATTATTTTGAATCCTTCTCAATCCTCACACATAGGAAGAAACAAAGGAGAAAATTAGAGGTCTGAAGAAAAAAGTGAAAACAATATAGTATCTACAAGGTTAAGCTTGGCTCGAAGAAGATCTCTTCTACAACAACCAGCAGCAGCAGCTAGCACTTCATCTCCAACACAAGAATATTCTTTCAAGAAGAAAAAAAGGACTTCTATGAAAGTTTGTGGCCTTTGCAGTAAGTTTTCTTTACTACTACTTCCATTATAATTTTATGTGATATGCAAAGATATGTACTTTCAATTTTAGTGGAAGTAAAAATGGGTTCTTTGTCCTTCATTTTTGAGAAAGGAACTGAAAAAAGGGGGAGCAAAATTGGTTCTTTATCCTTCATTTTGTTTACCCTTAAATCGGATAACAATTAAATTTGTATGCGATTTTAAAGATATGCGGTTTGATTCAACATAAATAATCAAGAATATTAGATGAACGAGTTAAAGACAAAATAAACGATCAAACCAGTTGTAATGTTATGGCCTAGCCCGAAATATTGAACAGTGACCTCGTCCTAGATTGGACCCTTGGTTCGAGCCCAGTTGTGAATGAAGAACAGAACAGTTAAATAAGAACTTTAGCAATAGTTAAAAGGCAGAAAAATAAACTTGTATTACTTTGATTTGCGTGTTACAGTGTGTTATAAAAGAAAAACATTCCCTTTATATAATAGGAGAGTTTCATCATCCCTAGTATAAATCTAAAAAAGGTAAAAATATTTTTTTCTCCTTAATTACTGATCTATAACCGAGATCGAGCGAGATCCGCATCATGATATCCGGTTAGGTGCGAATATCACGGCCTTCTATCCGTCGTGTGTAATCGTTTACCATGTTTCCCGAGGTCTTAGAACTCGTTCTGGGTTCGGGCCGCGTTGCTTTATCATACCCGATGATGAACACATCGTTCACCTTTCAGGGATCTCGATACGAAGGGCTCCCAGGTTCGCTTTCTATCTCGTGCGTCCATGCCCTTCTTATGTTTTCTTCACCGGGAAATCGGGGTATGCATTATACCCGATTTTACCCGTATACACATTTCACAGATTACCGAGAACTTAGGAGTTAAGTTTTCTTTCTTAGATAAAGTGTTGGATAAAGAAAATTAATTATACTAAGATATAAGCAAATTCTTGGTTGTAATAGGAAGGTACGATAAGTGGAGTTTGATTAAGCTTTTATAATTTGGCATTGAATCAAAGAGGATCCGTATATGCTGGAAAATGATAAGCGTATATTTGGAAAAGGAGAAAGTTGAGGCAATAACTCTACCTCTTTGTTGCTAACAGTATGTTCAGTCTGTTTTTTTAACTAATTTTTGTTAGGTTTTGTGAATGGGAAATGGAAGAGGCACCTTTTGAATTGCACCTCTTCATCTCACCCTTTCATTGTCTATAAATTTTAGAGACTTAGTCTCATTTTCATACAAGGAAAAAACTCAGAAATTCTCCCTGTCTTCTTTGCATTATTTTTCCAAAACAAAATATAAGTGTCATGTGTGATTTCCTCCGTCTTATTGCATTCGCTGAAACACTGGGGTTTGAGTTACCGCTACACCAGTGTGGATAATCCGTTCTATCCTGGGAGGAAATAATCCTAAACCTCGGGTACTAGGAGGGGATTAAATTCCTTAAGGATACACTGTGTATTCAGTGAGCTCGGATTTAATTTTGTTCTTCCTACGCATTTCTGTTTCTTTTTATTTTACAAAGTTTTCTGGTTTCGAACACAAATTACAAACAATCTTAAGGAACTTAACAATTTATTTTTTGTGTTTGTCTTAACATCTGACTGTTGAAAACGAGAAAGAGAATTCTTATTGCAAAAAGGTGACTGATCGAGAGTAAAATTGAAGAAATACGTATGCCTACTTTGTCGAAACAACGGAACGAGTTGGTCCAGAAAATATGGGAGACTCAGGTTCGACTGCATCATGGCAATATTTTCTTTTAATTTTGCATTATGAAATATGTATTAAGAGATGCAGATATCACTCAAAGGTGGTCATTAGTTTGTCTTGAATAATGGATCATCAAAGAAAGTTGGGAATTGCAAACAAGGAAATCTCGTCTGTTTCTCCCTTTGGTCTTTTGACTATTATGAAAATTAATTAGTAGGAAAAAAAAGGGAAGGAAAGGTGAAATCCTTATAATTGACTGGGAAGACGTTGGTTGAAATCATGAAGACATGGCAACAGTGATGCAGAAAATGCTCTTAAATGTTGAAATATCTCATCACTGGCTTAGAAAAATGATTGGTTATTAATTGTGATGGCCTGTTTCCTTTTGGGGTGTCTGACAATTTAAATTTGTTAGAATTTGTAACCACCCTGAAATAATATTCGTAGGGATCTTGGCACTGTTGTTATCAGTTACTGAAGTCTTCATGGCTTTGCAACATATTGGACCAAAGGATTGACCTTGTTCGTTTATGGCTTACTTTAAGTTATCATTAAAGTGGATCAAAGTCTCCTATTTAATCCCGTTACACAATGATTAAAAAGAAAGGCAACATAAATGAACAATGAACATTTGAACGTGTGGATTCACTAGTTGGACTGTACAAGTGTTGCAGCGGTTCATAAGATTTGCATCATTCTGGTAAATTTCCAAAGGAATTCTGAAAGGAGCATTGCTCTCGGTACATGAATATCAAAGTCTTTGTGGGACTAACTCAATGTCTTCAACAGAAAGTGACAACTATACCGGGTTATGGTTTCTTTACTTTATTTTTGATTTTCTACCCTGTGTAATTTATGAAACTAAGCTTTTGAATGTTAGGGTAGATGTTTATTATGTGATGATCTCAAAATATATCCTATTTGCATGCTAGGAATAGGATAACATATTATTGAAGGAAAATTGTTATTCCATATACCAAATAGAATTGATTTGTCAGTATATAATTGGTTAGCATGCATAAAAATATGTGATAGTTTATTTTCAAGGTATGTAAGATGTGAATTAGGCTTACATTAATACTTGAAAATTGTTTTGAGATCATAAATATAATATATGTAAAGATGAACATATATGTGTTTGATTAGAGAAAGAGATCAAACTGTTTAAAGTGTTATAATGGTTTAGTTGAAAAATCATTTGGAAAGGGAATTAAAATTCTCGTGATTTTCTACAGTCGTTATGGAAAATAAAATCTTCGTGATTTTCTACTCCTGCTTCGAGATCAAAATTTGCATGATTTTTTACTCGTTCGTGGAGATTAAAGTCTTCGTGACTTTCTACTCATTTGTCGGAAATTAAAGTCTAAGTGACTTTATGCTCGTTTTGGAGATTAAAATCTTAGTGATTTTCTACTCCAATTTATTATTCAGTTTGAAGATTAAAAACTTCACCATTTATTAAATTTGATTGTGTCACATATTATTCGGTTTGAAGATTAAAAAACTTCACCGTTTATTAATTCTGAATGTGTCATATTGGTTTGAAGATTAAAAACTTCACCATTTATTAATTCTGGCTCTATCGTGACACAAACAATAGTTCTTGTGGTTGGCTCAACAACGTAATAGGGGCGTCGAATATGAATCTCATTTTGAAGAAATATGTTTGGAATGTGAAATTATTCACCAAACGATTTTGTGTAAGCGGGTTCAATCTTAGAAGTATATAAATTTAGTGGTAAAATAGTAGTTGTCAAGTGGGTTCAAATAAAATATTTATGCAAAATTTACACAGCTTTAATCCTAATTTATACATATACACAGTATTATTTTTTTGTAAAGCGGGTTCAGTTGAACCCGCTAGCCAATACTTGGGTCCGCCACTGACGACCTCCCCTTAGTCACCGCAATCTAATGAAATTGCAGAAAGAAAAAATAGAACGTCAAAGGAGACGATGAATGCCTAGTTGATAAGTTCTGGTTTACCCAAAACTTGTGGGGAAGGGGGGGGCTACGCTTACAGCTAACCGAAAACGCATTCGCGTTTCCCATAGCAAGACATAATCCATTCCGTATGAAAAATGAAAAGGAAGAAAACCCAGCTTGAAATATTTTCAAGTGTTTATTTGGGTAAAGTGCAAGTTCTTAAACTCAAAAGGATACAAATTGGATTGAAAACCGTTGATTCCGTTTTCATAAGATATACAACAAATAGTAAGGCATATCGTTTTCTAATTCATAAATCAGAAAATAACGACATTCATATTAATACGGTAATCGAATCAGATAATGTTGAATTCTTTGAGAATATTCATCCGTATAAAAAGGAATGTGAGTCGTCTAGTGAAATATCTAAGCGAACTCGGGAAGAAGCAAAGAAAAGTACGTTGAATTAGGAAAATCCAAGACATAGTAAACGTCAAAGGATAACTACTTCATTTGGACCAGATTTTGTGACTTTCTTATTGAAAAATGAGCCTCGAACATTTAAAGAAGCTATGTCTTCTTCGTAATCATTATTTTGAAAAGAGGCAGTCAATAGTGAAATAGAATCCATATTGAACAACTATACATGGGAATTGATTGATCTTCCTCCTAGGAATAAACCGTTGGGTTCTAAATGGATGTTTAAGAGGAAAATGAAGGATGATGACACTATTGATAAATATAAGGCAAGACTTATTGTCAAACGGTATAGACAATAAAAAGGTCTTGACTATTTTAACACGTACTCTTCGGTTATGAGTATTACGTACATATGGATGTTAGTAACATTGGCTATGGTGTATGGGCTTGAAATCCATTAAATGGATGTGAGGACAAAATAATATTATCAAATGGTTTCAAAATTAATGAGTGTAAACAAATGTGTTTACATTAAGAATACCTCAAATCATATAATCGTTATTTGATTATATGTAGATGAAATATTTAAAATGTGGGGGCTTTTAGCTTATACATGACAAAAGCCAATGTTAGATGTAATGTCTAAATAATATAATTTTTGAACCCTACCCATCCTTAATGGATATTGATATGATAGTCGGTGAGTTCAATACTTGTTCAGTCTTAGTGATGACTAGTGATGAAACTACACATTCGAAAGTTGCTTACGTGCCGTTCCAGAAATGATTTGTTCTTTCTTAAACATTTATAATGTTTAGCTCTTTTATGAAAGGGTGTCACCTGGAAGGCTGTGACTTTTCATGAAAAGTGTGTTTGTATGTTTTGTATAAACATGACCATTCATGAACGAATGTATTAATACGTTGGTCTATAATAAGGTGAATCAATCGATGAACATGACCAAAATCCATTGCAAGTTGGATTTATTTCATGAATGAAGGTGCTATAATTTGCATATCATATAGACGTATGAATAAATAGCATACAAATGCTTGAAAATGGCAGAGTTATTGCAAAATGTGTTATATATTAAAAGGTTGCGGCCACAATTGATGCCAATCATTCCTCCTGTTGTTATAATATATTATTACTACATTAAGTGTAGTCAATAATCTGATATGCAATAGAATGTCGAGACGAATTAGTCTACAACATAAGGAAGTTCGCATTGAACTGTCAAGACAATAAAATGAGTTTTGGGATATTTAAAATATATCCATGACTATGCATTGCGCTATAATAATTATCTTGCGGGTATTGAATGGTATAGTGACGCAAATTGAATCACCGGATAAACCTAAAATAAATCCACAAGTGGATATATTTTTAGAATCATGGAGGACCAGTGTCTTGGAAATCATCCAAACAAACATGCATTACCGCTCTACAATGAAGGCTGAGTTTATAACCTTAGACAAGGACGGTGAAGAAGCTGGATGGCTCCGGAATTTCTTGAAGAAATTCCATCTTAGCCCAAAATATTGGCACATATATGCATGCATTGTAATGGTCAAGCGGCAATAGGCAGGGCTGGGAGCATTATGTATAACAGAAAATCTTGTCATATACGACGAAGGCATAAAATTGTTCGGCAACTACTCTCTAGGGGAATTATCATAATTGACTACGTAAAGTCAAGCGATAATGTGTCAGATCCACTTACAAAAGGCCTAACTAGAGAGGTAGTTGAAAGATCATCGAGGGGAATGAGACTATGGCTGAGGAGAAGTCACTGTGGAGGTAACTCTACCTAGAAGACTGGAGATCCCAAGATCTAGGTTCAAGGAGATCAAACAAAGTCATTTGTGACGGTTCAACATTGTCAAATAAAAGTTTGGTCCATTCTCGTGATGAGACAATGTTCAGTACCAAGGATAAAGCGTAAAGGCTTTTTAATAGTTTTTATGTTTGATACGGGGTATATCAAATCGTATATCTACGAGATAACACATTTAGGAATCACCTATGTAAGTGTGAAGTGTTAGTCGCTTCAAGGCAAATTCTGTAAGTCCAATTCTCTATGCACTTATGAAACCAGGCGGTGTTCATGGCTTAAACGAACACAACAATGAGAACCAAAGACGGTTAAGGGTTGATTGTGTAAATTATGGTTGTCTAGGTATACACCAAAGCTCGACGGTACAAAGATATCAAATCTACAGATTGATCGAGTATATCCGACATATGTTCGCTACGGAAAGTTCAAAGGGAAACCTACTTATCCAGATGCGATTAATTCTTACTTGCGAATCACACAAGTTTTTTGCATGTTTTTTTAAACATATTGCCATTCCCCATTCATGTTGGGGATTGTTAGGTTTCGTGAATAGGTGTGAATGGGAAATGAAAGAGGCACCTTTTGAATTGCACCTCTTCATCTCACCCTTTTATTGTCTATAAATTTTAGAGGCTTAGCCTCATTTTCATACATGGAAAAAATTCAGAAATTCTCCCAGTCTTCTTTGCATTATTTTTCCAAAACAAAATATAAGTGTCATGTGTGATTTTCTCTGCCTTATTGCGTTCGCTGAAACACTGGGGTTTGAGGTACCGCTACACCAGTGTGGATAATTCGTTCTATCCTTGGAGGAAATAATCCTAAACCTCGGGTACTAGAAGGGGATTAAGTTCCTTAGGGACACACTATGAATTCAATGGGCTCGGATTTAATTTTGTTCTTCTTACGCATTTCTGTTTCTCCTTTACTTTACAAAGTTTTCTGGTTTCGAACATAGATTACAAACAATTTTGTCGTGCAGATTCTGTGTCTTGCATTGTTTTTGTCATAAGGGAACATTAGCCCATTCTCTGCAAATATTTCTTTGGTTTTTACTAGTCTTATCTGATTCATTATTTCTTTCAATATCTTAAACTAAACTTTTCTTAATGTTAAAGCGCCCAGGACAGGAAAACTCTAGCAGTTGCCTCACCCCATGTCCCACCGGTGGGATCAAATGGAGATACTCCTTTGTAGAAACTTTCGCCGCGCATTCATATTGCTTCAAAGATAGTTCCCTCACTTCCTGTGCCACCATTGGGTTCAAATGGAGATCATACTCCTTTGCAAAAAGTTTCGACGAGATCTATTGAGCTACCATTGGGCTCAACCATAGATGCCTCTGTACCAATTCCTTGTGATGAAGAGGACGAACAAAGAGAGACAAATTTAAAGCTGAATCCT
This sequence comes from Nicotiana tomentosiformis, assembly GCF_000390325.3. Lineage (NCBI taxonomy): Eukaryota > Viridiplantae > Streptophyta > Magnoliopsida > Solanales > Solanaceae > Nicotiana > Nicotiana tomentosiformis. The sequence continues at coordinate 131,675,053 of NC_090819.1, forward strand.
TTATCGAGACTGAAGAAACCGCCAAAGACAAATTATACATCCCAAATCATTGATGAGGAATTAAAGAAAGTAATTATTAAAGTCGAGGCTTTGTTAGTGAACAAGCTGCTTACTTCTTGGAATGTTGATCACATGGTCGATCAGGCCAATAATACCTTTACCTATTTGAATGGGCTTCGTGTTGACTATGTCTCTTTTTATAGAGATGTCACTGGATATATTTCGTCTCGCTACAATATGCAAATTGCAGAAAGAGAAGAAAGCGTGTTGTCTTTATCAGTATTGGTGAAAAATCATGAAAATGCTGTACTTAATGCAATTGATCGTGTCAAGGATATTGTTCACACTAAAAAAGAACGCGAGAAAGTTTGGAGAGGCAAATAGAAGATCTGAAGCAAAAGCTAGCAAATATCAAACACGACGTAGAGCGTCTGAAACAGATTGAAATAAAATGTAAAGAAGTTCATGAAGTGGCAAAAGCCAAGGAGCAAGAACTTGGAATTCAGTTGGAATCAGCTCAAGCAAAGCAAAAGGAAATTGAGCAGCGCAAGAATGAAGCTCGTCGAGGAATTAAATCCACCAGCCTACACCTACAAGTCTATAAATCTTGATGATTTCAGTTAGTTGGATTTTTGGAATTTTGGTTTTTTCTAGCAGCAAACAGGTTGTTTCTTGGCCCTTCCCCGGACCCCGAGCATAGCGGCAGCTTAGTGCACCGGCCTGTCTTTTTTAAACAGGTTGTTTCTTCGTTCAGTTATTGGCATGTTGTATATCCTCCTCAAGTTTTCAGGGACTTTATCTTTAGATTCTCCTTAGGGGTCGTTTGGTATGATGGATAAACAAAATTTCTGGATAAAAGTTTAGTATTGCCTTATCTCTTGTTTGGTTACTAATCCCGGGATAAGTTATCCTAGAATTAAAAATAGTATCGGGATAACTTATACCTGTCAGAGGGTGAAATAATAATCTCAGGATATGTTATCCCATGATAAAGCAATAAAATTGATAACCCCAGGATTAATACAATATACCAAATAATTAATAAGAAATAATACAAGAAAAACTAATTTCAACATAATTAACCCCAGTATAATGAATCTCAGCATAACTAATCCCAACATAACTCATCTTTAAATTTTTTTTATACTCATCTTCAAAACTCCAGTTAAATGTATAACTAAACAATGTTTTGAAATTGAGTTTCGAAAAAGAGGACAAAATTTGTATGGACAAACTGGTCCTTATTCTGTTTTCAGAAATGAAATTCTAATCAAGCGTTGGATAAAATAATCTCGAGTTTTATATCCCGGTTATTTTTTTCTAGCCTCTATAACCTTTTCTAGTTTCAGTTCAAATCTCCTTACAGTTTTTTGCAGAGCTCAGTTGAGGAAATCTGAAAACTTGACCATTGCTATGATCATAGCCGTTGAATATCCCCTAAAAAAAATAAAGATAAATCAGAGATGAAATTACTCTGATAATTTCCAGTTGTATCATTTACTACAGGCTGACTTAAACTTCTTCTTTTCCATTTCGAGCTACATCTTGATTCTTGATATTGTGTACTGTAATGCAGATTTGACATCTTCCTTTTTTTTTGTTTTTTGTACATAGCTTGTCTGATACTACTATAATAAGATTATATAATAACGTTGAGAAATTTTGACAATATTTGCTACATCTACATGTGCTATCTTTTTATTTTTTAAATTTTTCTGCGGTAGGAATTAGGAGCAGTCAAATGTCCTACACTTAAAAATTCTTCTTTTTTCTTGGTCTGCTTCCTGTCCTTTTCCCACACTTAATTACTTCCCTGGCTATTACTAGTGTTCTTGAGCAAAGAACAGTGAAACAAATTTTACCATTCTTGTCATTTCCATCATCTTTTCTACCAAGAAGAAAAAACTTCATTTCCAGTCCCTTTTTTTGGCTTAAAAAGAACCCTTTTAAGTAATCTTTGCATCTAGGGAAGTAAAAAAATATTGGGAAAAAACTCTAATTCAGAACTACCACCTGGTTTTGCTACACCTTTGGCGAAGACTGTGCCTAGAAGTATTAATCCTCCCTGTTTCAAAAGTACTGCAATTGCAGTTACTACTGCTGCTACCACTTCAATACCAATTTCTGATCAGAGTGAGAAATGCAATATGCATGATCAGTGCCAAGGTGAAACTACTTTTTCTGTTAACCGAGGGCGAGGTCTCCCTCGGAAACAGACACCAGTTTCAGCAGAAGGTGAGCTTCCTCTTCACCCACTGACTACTGTTGCCTCATTGACTATAATACTACTTGTTTACATACTGTTTTGGTTCAAAGTTTGTTTTCTTTCTCCTTTTCTTGTTGGTTGGGGGTGTGGGAGTTAATATTACAGTACAGTAATTTTTTTAATTCCTATCTAAATGATAAAAATTTCGGTCATCTTACTGTCTTGTTGTTATTAATGCTTCTTTTTTATGGCTTCTTATTGTTGTTTCTTGCTGTTCTTTTTTCAATTACTGTTGTGCATATGCTTTCCTAAGTTGAGGGTCCGTTGGAAACAACATCTCTATCTTTACAAGGTATAAGGTATGGTAAGGTCTGCGTACATATTACCCTCTCCCAGACCCCACTATATACTGGGTATGATGTTGTTGTTGTTATCTGAATGATAAAAGACCAATATCTCGTTGTTGTAGTTGGAAAGTGTAAAGCTTTGATATGAAAAGGAAAAAAAGGGAAATAAGAGAGAATGAAATATTTGAAACCACAGAAGTGTAAGTTCCACTGTTAGCGCTATTTTTTAAAGCAAGTTTTCAGTGAGTTCTAAGTTTAGTTAAAACTTGAAAGCATATATCAAGTTCTAATTTTTAAGTATACATCTTCTAAAACTAAAGATTTAGTTTGTTATAAGTTCTAAATTAAAACATGCATATTGTAAACTAAAACCTTAATAACTTCTCAGTTCTCATTAAGTTTTAAGTAAAGCATGTATCTGTCACTAAATTTCTAGTAAGTTTTTATAAGTTCTGACTTTAAAGCATGAATCGTTTTGAACTAATAGAGATTCTGTAATTTTTCAATAACTTCAACTATAAAGCTTATATTATTCTCTGACTAAAGATTTACTCATAAGTTATTCAACTAGTTCTATCTTTAAAACATCCTGCAACTTAATTCTTAAACTAAAACTTCGGAAAGTTCTTAACTGTTAAGCATACATCTTTTTCGTTACTTTTCCCGATTTATTAAACTAAATCATTTTGATGTTGTTGATGTTGAAGCGCCATCGATGGCAATGGAAGAAACTCCAGCGGTTTCACTACCTCCTGTGCCACCATTGGGCTCGAGCGTAGATGCGCCTCTACTGATTACAGATGAAGAACAAAGAGAGACAAAGATAAATCTGAATCCATTATTAATGCTGAATCCACCCCCAAATCCGCTTCTTTGGAATGAATGTTCTTCCAACATTCATGAAGAATCAAAGACCATAATCTCTCATATTAAGTCTGTTTTAGTGTTCCAACTCACCTCTGGAAGCATAAAAAATATTGAAGACATGGCTAAGTGCGCCAATAATGCCTTCTTCAGCTTGGATATTCTTGACGCGGATTATACTTATTTCTACAAGGATGTCAAGGATTTCATTGCATATCACTTTGATTTGCTCACAACAAAGAGACAGAGAGAGATGCAATCTTTTCCAGAGCTGAAGACAGGATATGAAGATGCTATAAGTCATGCAAAGGGTCATAAAGATGAGATCTTTCGTACTCAAGACGATATGGTGATGGTCATGAAAAAGAAGGAAACTGTTGAAAGGCAAAAGTTGGAGGGAATGGAACTGATTGGTAGGCTAAAACAATGAGTGGATGTTCTTAAACAGAATGAAGAGGCACTGAAACATAAGAAACAAAAATGCGTCGCAGACCATGTGATTGCAAGCCTTAAGGTGCAAAACCTTCATACCCAAGTGGAGGCAGCTAAAGATGTACTTAGGGAAATTGATCAGCGCGAAAATGCAGCTCGCAATGGCATTGAATCCGCCACCCGTCGCCTGAAGTCCTTACAATCTTGACTTAATCTTTAGATACAGTGTACACTATTTATCTATTAGTGTACTTCTGGTGTTTCTCTTGAACTTATTAGCATACTGAAATGTTAATATTAGTAGTTCTGTTTTTTGCTTTCTTTAATGTATGGCTTCTTTTTCCTTTGAAAGATTGTTGCTCTTGAAGTCCACCCGGAGAAACACTTGCTACAGCAGATTCATGTGAACATGACTGTAGCTTCACTCATTTGCATGAGAATTTAGGTGCATTATGTTAGGATCGGGAACTCGGGTAGTGCGGAATTTAGACAAATAATGTTATAATGAAAATAACAAAGACAATGCAAGTTGATAATAACGACCACTAAAGCAAATAAATAAAACATCAATTTAACGTGGTTCGACCAGTGCGACCTACGTCCACAAGCGAAGAGGAGCAAATTCACTATAGCAACAAGTGTACAAAATTAGAGTAAATACTCTAACTAATCCCAAATACCTCCGAGAGAATAACCTCACAAGATCACTCCGAAGAGCGGGATTGTCTCTAGTGTTGATCTTCTGAATAGAGACTTTTCCTTCAACAATGGTTTCTCGGATGAAGTGATATTTGACATCAATGTGCTTCGGCATCTCATGATACATCTGATCTTTAGTCAAGTGAATGGCACTTTGACTATCACAGAAAATGGTAATACCACTTTGGTGTGAACCGAGTTCAGTAAATAGACCCTTCAACCATAAGGCTTCTTTGATCGCCTCGGTCACTGCCATATATTCTGCTTCGGTAGTAGATAAAGCTACTACATGCTATAATGTATCATTCCAACTGATAGCGTAACCACCAATGCAAAATACATAGCATGTTAGTGATCTTCATTTTTTAAGATCACCTACATAATCTGAGTCTACAAAACTAACCAAAGTGTTAGTCTTTCCCAAATTCCAAATATGTGTTTGAAGTATCTCGCAAGTAACTGAGAATCCATTTCACAACCTACCAATCTGTTTTACCAGGGCAAGCCATAAACTGGCTTACCATGCTCACAGCTTGTGAAATTTATGGTGTACAAACTATTGCATACATAATACTGGCGACTGCACTGGAATAAGGAACTTGTTCCATGTACCTCTCTTCTTCCTCTGACTGCAGGGACTGAGCAGCTCATAATTTAAAATGAGCAGCAAGAGGGGTACTAACTGGTTTAGCATCTTTCATACCAAACCTCTCCAAGTACTTCTTCTGGGTCAGGAATAGCCTGTTGGCTTTTCGATCTCTTTTAAGCTCCATGCCAAGGATTTTCTTAGCTGCTCCCAAATCTTTCATCTCAATTCACTTTTCAGGTGACTTTTCAAATTGTGAATTTCTGTTAAATCCTTAGCAGTAATGAGCAGGTTATCAACATAAAGTAATAAGTACACAAATGAACTATCATTTAACTTCTGAAAGTAAACGCAACTATCATACATACTCCTCGAATAACCATAACCCAACATAAAGGAATCAAACCTTTTGTACCATTGTCTTTGAGACTGCTTTAATCCGTACACGGATTTCTTCAACAAGCAAACATGATCTTCTTTTCCTTCAATTTCAAATCCTTCGGGTTGATGCATGTATATTAGTTCCTCAAGTTCGCCATGTAAGAAAATTATCTTAGTATCAAGTTGTTCTAATTCCAAATCATACATGGAAACCAAGGCAAGCAAGACACAAATCGAGCTATGTTTAACAACATGTGAGAAAATATCATTAAAATTAACTCCTTGTACCCGACTATAGCCCTTTGCAACTAATCGTACCTTATACCTTGCATCTTCAACCCCTGGAATGCCATTCCTTTTTTTGAAGACCCATTTGCAACCAAATATTCTTTTTCCTGATGGCGGCTTCACAAGAGACCAAGTACCATTCTTGTGGAGAGACTCAATTTCTTCATTAATGGCAATTGGCCACTTGGCTAAGTCAGCACCAGAAAAAGATTCTGAATATTTTGATGGTTCTCCAATTTCTTTAGTTTCCTATGCAACTGAAAAAGCAACCGCAACATTATCTCCAAACCTTAATGGTTGTTTACTTTCTCTTATTGGTCTATGTTTGGTTATAGAATACTCCTCTTCTTCTGGTTCAACTTCAGGAGTCTCAGCTTTAGGAATTTCAGCTTCTGGCTCAACTTTTGGAGTTTCAACTGTATTTTGCTCCAAAGTTGATAAGCGTGGCTCAGAAGGAATGCCAATCTCAACCTCCGCCTTCTTCTGTGTACTCTTTCCTTTATCTGTATTACAAGAACTAGATAACTCTTTTCTAAAATGTAACATAGAGGATTCATCAAAGGATACATCTCTGCTAATTATAAATTTTAGTGTCGTGGGATCAGGATACCATTATCGGTATCCTTTCACCCCAGATGCATACCCAAGGAAAATGCAATTTTTAGCCCTTGGCTCTAATTTACCATCATTTACATGCATGTATGTAGGGCAAATCAGTATATTTAGCAGGTACTCCTGACCACATTTCCTCTAGAATCTTAAAGTTCAAAGGTGCAAAAGGAGCTCGGTTGACAATATAACAAGTTGTAGAGATACCTTCTGCCCAAAAGGCGTTTGTCAACCCAACATTTGAAATCATGCAATGAGTTCTTTCCAAAAGTGTTCTATCATCCTTTCTGCCACACCATTTTGATGAGGTGTCATTCTCACAGTAAGATGTCGAGCAATTCCTTCATTCTTGCAAAATTTGTTGAATTCATCATTACAAAATTCCAAGCCATTATCTATTCTAAGCCGCTTAACCTGTTTTTATGTTTTTTTCTCAATAAAAACTTTCCATTGTTTGAAATTTAACAAAACATCACTTTTATTTTTCAGGAAATAAATCCAAACTTTCCTTGAAAAATCATCAATGAAAGTTAACATTTACTTGGCACCTCCTTTTGATGAGGTACGTGAAGGAGTCCAAAGATCTGAATGAATGTAATCCAAAGTCCCTTTTGTTCTATGAATGACTGGATATTTGAAGCTGACTCTTTTCTTCTTCCTGAACACATAATGTTCATAGAACTCTATATTTTTGGTAATTTGGCTACATAAGAGACCTCTTTTGCTGAGGATGGAAAAACTTTTTTCACTCATATGCCCCAATCGCATATGCCATAATTTGGTGATATCAGAATTTGATTTAACGGATGTTGAAACTGCAACAATGCATGTAACAGTAGATCCCAATAGAGTATACAACATACCAAATCTGCGTGCTTTCATGATCACAAGAGCACCATGAGAAACTTTCAGATTTCCACCTTGACCTGTGTACTTGCACCCAAGAGATTCTAGAGTGCCCAAAGAGATGAGATCTTTCTCCAGGTCAGGAACATGTCTAACATCATTGAGAGTTCTCACCACACTATCGTGCATTTTGATTCGGACTGTACCTTTACCAATAACATTGCAGGCAACATTGTTGCCCATCAAGACAACTCCACCTTCAACAGATTCATATGTGGTAAACAAATCCCGATTGGGACACATATGATAAGAATAACCCTAATCTAAAATTCACTCATTTTTAGATTTAAAACTATTATTAGTTGCTAAAAAAATAGTTCCTTCAGTCTCATCACCAGCTACACTTGCTTCGGCAGTGTCAGTATTTTTATGTTCATTTATCTTTTCTGTATGCTTTTCTTTATTTTTTAATTTAAAGCATTGAGAAAGAATGTGGCTTTTTTATGGCAGTATTTGCACATGACATTTTTGTATATGGATTTTGACCTTGATTTAGGTCTCTCACTACTTGAATCTTTCTTATTGGATCTACCTCTTATAAACAAGCCTTCACCTTGGTTCACACTAGTTTCCCCAGTAATATCTCTATCTATTTGTTCTTTTGATTTCAAAATAGATTTGATATCTTTATAAGAGATATTATTCTTTCCATAAAGCATAGTATCTCTTATATGTTTAAACGACTAGGGTAAGGAAACAAGCAATAATACGGCTTGATCCTCATCTTTGATTTCAATATCTATGTTATTTAAATCCATAAGAAGAGAATCAAAAGTATCAAGATGTGTAAGTATAGAGTTACCTTCAGCCATACGAAAAGTGCAGAGCTTTTGCTTTAGGTAAAGCCTGTTTTCTACTGTTCTTTTCATATACACGATTTTCAGCTTTTTCCATATGCCTTTGGCTGAGCTTTCTGCAATAACTTCACGCAAAACCTTTTTTGAGAGATTTAAAATGATACCTGCTTTTGCCTTTTTGTCAATGACAGCAAACTGCTTGTCCGTCATTTTATCCAGCTTCTTCTCCTTTCCTTGGAGTGCCAAATCTAAGCCATCCCGAATTAGGATAGCTTCCATCTTTAATTGCCACATTTTGAAGTTTGCACTTCGATCAAATTTCTCAATATAAGTCTTTGTTAAAGTCATATTGACTACTGAAATAAACCCTATTAGATCAGGCTCTGATACCAATTTGTTAGGATCAGGAACTCGTGTGGTGCGAAATTTAGCCAAATAATGTTATAATGACAATAATAAAGACAATGCAAGTTGATAACAACGACAATTAAAGCATATAAATAAGAAACTAATTTAACGTGGTTCGGTCAGTGTGACCTACGTCCACAAGCGGAGAGGAACAAATTCAGTATAACAACAAGAGTACAAAAGAGCATACAAAATTAGAGTAAATACTCTAATTAATCCCAAATACCCCAGAGAAAATAACCTCACAAGATCACTCCAAAGAAAGGAGATCACACAAGTGTTTCCCAACACTCAATCATCTTACAAAATACTCTCAATTACTAAAGGAGGAAAAGAAACAAGAAATGAAGATTCAAGTCTTGTTTGTGTGTTTAGAATGAGCTAGAATCAGCTCAATTTATAGCCAAAGAAATTTGAGTTGCTTGGTATAAAATTGGCCTACAAGGCCTAGAATGCACTAAGAAAAGGCCATGAAGAAGCCAACAAGGCTAATAATCATTGGCCAAAAGTAGGCCACATATATTACACATTATTTAAATCATTTTGATTGTATCAAGTTATCCTCACTGCCAAAGATCTACATCTTTCCTGTATGTTGTATGGAAGGAGAGGATTTTGTAACAATATCAACAAGCAGCGAAGAGAAGGTTGTTGGTAGCAAACATGAGGTACCTCAAACACCTTCTCCGCAACTCATAGAAGGAAGAAGGAAATCAAGAAAAAATAAATGGGAGAGAGTGGTAGCTATGGATGTATCAAGAAGTTGTAGTAACATTGAACAATTGTTTTGGAAAAATAGGAAACCTTACAGATGAGTAGCTCATAGGAGAGAACATTATGATAGCTTGTCTCCCTTCATTTTTGTACAAAATACATGATTATGTGTAGATACTCTTTTCCCTCTATTTTATTTATTCAATTGATTCTCTAATTTTGAGCTTTTCTCCTCACTTTAATACTTATCGGCTATGTTGCTCGGACTCTTCGAAAATATTGTCGGATGCGTGATGGATTCTCCAAAAGTAATGTATTTTTGGAGGATCCGACACAGGTGTGGAAACATTTTGGAGAGTCCGCACAACATAGCTTATCGACACTCTGCGTTTACATCAAATCATACTAGAATTCATGAACCGCAGCATACGGCCCATGATCTCCTAGAATCCCGACGCGGACATGAAATCCACCAGGGCTGGCTCTGTTGCAGGCACATCGCCCTACTCCTCAATAATAAGAACCTCTACTGGATCCACTGGCGGAATAGTTGGAGCAACTCTGGGATGTCGTCGTTCTCTACCGTGAGTTGGAGCCCTTCCTCTGCCTCTGCCTCTAGCAATAGGGGGAGCAGCTCCTCCATGGTTTGGAATATCCGTTGCGCGCGTTCTCACCATATGTGAGATAATAAGAGAAAGATAATTAGTGCCACATCAACTGCACAATAGGAGATGAAGAAAGAGTAGTTTCCTAACACCCTATAGCCTGCCAAAAATAAGTACGGACGTCTCTGCAACGATCCGCAAGACTCTATTAGGCATGCTCATAACTTGTGAGACCTACGTGAACCTAGTGCTCTGATACCATGTTGTCACAACCCAATTCTCTTATAGTCCGTTATGGCACCCAACACCGCCGCTAGGCAACCCAACAGTGAACTAAACTGTAATCTCCCTTTTTGGTTTTACTAGATTTCCAACGAATTAAACTTTCCTTAATTAAAAGATTTAAGAAACAACAGGTTTAAATAAGTAAAACGAATGCAGCTGAGTGCAATCATTACCATAGTAATAATACAAAACCACAGATCTACTAGTGTGTGCCAAGACCTGGTGTCACAAGTGTATGAGCACTAATAGATTATACAAAACTCTAGCTACTGTCTGAAATAAAAATAGACAGAATAAATGCAAAGGAGAGACTCTAGGTGCTGCGGAACGGCTCAGGAAGTAACTCACCACTAGGACTCCGTGCAACGCCAGATGCACCTGCCTCAGATCCTGCACGGTCAGTGCAGAAGTGTAGCGTGAGTACATAAACAACATGTACCCAGTAAGTATCAAGTCTAACCTCGAAGAAGTAGTGACAAGGGGTCGACATCGACACTTACTATGGGCTAACAATAATAATACAGAAAATTTTAAAAAAGCATGGGATATGTAATAATAATAATAACTCATTAACAAGCAGGAACAAATAATTCTTTCACAATTTAATAAATTCCAAGTAAATTCCTGTCATTTATAATTGTAGCCTCACAAGTCACAGATTAATATCAAGTATGATTAGGCTCCGAGTATTACTAAGCACAATTTATACCGTGGTCGTACAACCTAATCCAGAATAACGTGTACACTGCCGAGGAGCGTACGACACGATCCATAGATGCATCTATTTTACTGCCGAGAAGTTCGGCCTGCTCCACAAGAAATGAGGATACTTTATAAGAATTTAACTTAATCATTATTATAAGGCTAATACACTATGTAGAACAATTTCCATTGACAGTCAAGTAGTCCGCTCTAAATTCAAACAAGTTAAATTCGGTCTCTTACAATTCTTTTATCAAGTTCCAATATGATTTAGACAATTTAATTAACAAGTAGGCCACAAACGTTACATGTATTTCATGATTTGGGTCCTAAACTACCCAAACATAAGCATAATTAGTAGCTACGCACGGACTCTCGTCACCTTGTGCGTACATAGCCCCCACAATTAGAAGCAAATATTAATTTAAATCACCTATGGGATAAATTCCCTCTTACAAGGTTAGGCAAGAGACTTACCTCGTCTCAAAGCTCACTTTTCCGCCTCAGATTCACTCCTAAGCCTCAACTCATTGCCGAACAATCCGAAACTAGTCAAATGTTATATAAATTAATCAATACATGCTCAAAAGTTCATATTCTAACTATTAGAGTGATTACCTAACCCCAATTGAAAGATTCCTAAAATTCACCCCCAGGCCCACGTGCCCGGATTGCGGAAATTTTCAAAGATAAATGTTACACATAACCTTACGAACTCAAATATATAATTTTCACTCAATTCCATAATCATTTTTGTGGTTAAATCCCATTTTTATCAAAACCTAGGTTTTTCATTTAAACCCATAATTTTCACAATTTTATATGTTGCAATCTACCCATAATCTATGTATTAAACTCACATTGGATAGGAATTACTTACCTTCAAAAGCTAGGTTGAAACCCCCCTCTTTAAAGCTCCAAAATCGCCCAAGAGAGTAATAAATGAGCTCAAAATAGCCTAAGTCCCGATTTAAAACAAGACACTACCCAGATGGCCCTTCTTCGCGAACGCGGAATCGCGTTCGCGAGGCAAAGGTCCCAGGCCCAGAAAACTTGGCCATCGCGAACGCGACCAGGGCCTCGCGAATGCGAAGGCTTTCCTGCCCTGCCCTACGCGAACGCTAGGGCACCTTCACGAACGCGAAGAACAATCGTGCCACCCTCACCCAGCTCGCCTTACCATTCGCGAACGCGGACCCCATCACACGAATGCGAAGCACAAAAATTCCCCCAACCCAATTCCTTCATCGTGAATGCGAGGGTCCTTCCGCGTTCGCGAAGAAGGAAACCAAAACTGAAAAATCTGGTTTTTTTCCAACTTAGCTCCGGGTGGTTCGAAACACACACGAGCTACTCGGGACCCCGTCCAAATGCACCAATAAGTGAATAAATATAATACGGACCTGCTCGAACTCACAAAATGCGTAAAATAACAACGAAACTAAGAATCGCTCCCCAAAACTCAATTGAATCAATCTATGAACTTCAAGTTTCCAAATCGCTCTAAATGCGCCGAATCATACTTAAATTATTCAGAATGACACCAAATTTTGCGTGCCAGTCTTAAATCACCATACATAACTATTCCCCTGCTCGAAATCCCAAATGGACCTTGATAACACCAAATCCTACTTCAAACCAAATTTAAAGAAATCTAAAACCTCCAATGTGCCAACTTTCACTATTAAGCACCGAAACATTTTCATGTCATCCAAAACCCGATCCGGACATACGCCCAAGTCCGAAATCATCATACGAACCTATTGGAACCGTCAAATCTCGATTCCAAGGTCGTTTACTTAAACTGTTGACCAAAGTCAAACTTAGCTTTTTAAAGCCAAACCAAGGAACCAAGTGTTCCAATTTCAACCAGAACCTTTCCAAATCCCGAACTAACCATCCCTGCATGTCATAAAATCGTAAAAGCACATACGAAAAGTCTTATTTAGAGGAACATGGATCTAGAAAGCAAAAACGACAAGTCGGACATTACATGTCCGCTTCTGCTAGTTCAAGGCAGCTTCTACCTAGCTCCCTTTCCAGTCGCTTCTACAATGGTTTTCTCGCTTCTGCGATCAAATTCTCGTAGAAGCGGTTGCACTAATTGCTGTCCAGAAACAGCAGAAATTCCAGCAGCTTCAACAAGTCGCCAAACGATCCGAACCCCGTCTGAAACTCATCCGAGCCACTTGGGACCTTAACCAAATATACTAACACGTCTTAATCTACATTATGAACTTAGTAGAGGCCTCAAACCACGTCAAATAATGCTGAAATTATAAGTCGCGCCTCGAATCGAATTATGAGTTTTCAAATCTTTCAACTTCTACAATTTGCGCCGAAACATATTAAATCAATCTAGAATGACTTCAAAGTTTGCACACAAGTCATAAATGATATAATGGAGTTGTTCCAATTTCCAAAATCGAATTTCCACCCCGATATCAATAAAGTCAACTCTGATCAAACTTTCTAAAAATCTTCCATTTTCCAACTTTTGCCAAAATGCGTCAAATTGTCTTACGGACTTCCAAATCCAAATTCGGATATACACCGAAGTCCAAAATCACCATACGAAGCTATTGACATTGTCAAAATCCCATTCCTGTGTCATTTGCTCTAAAGTCAAACTCCGGTCAACTCTTTTCATTTAAGCTTCAAAAATAAGTCTTGTTCTTCAAATTAAATTCTGAATCTTTCGAAAACCAAACTCGACCGCACACTCAAGTCATAATACATATTACAAAGTTTCTCGAGAACTTCAGTTGCTGAACGGAGCCTTAATTCTTAAAACGACAAGTCGGGTCGTTACATATGCAATGTCACATTTAATAATTTGAAACTTATGATCGGAATAATAAAAATAAGCCCCAATTCCAACAAACATCTCTGACCAGAAGATAATCGACCACAATATATCATAAATATTAGGTCGTTAGTCTGATGAAATTCTAATATACAGAGCCAGAAGTAGTCCAAGAAGCAAATGTTGATACCCAATTTTTCCCTCATATTTAAAAAAGTAATAATTAAAAATAATAATAATAAAATATATATATATATATATATATATATATATATATATATATATATATATATATATATATACACACACTCTCAAAATAGTATATTTGCATTATAATTTAGTTTATAAACCTATACAAGCTTTGTTTCATAATTGTTCATAATTTTTAAAGGCTTTAAATCAATTTCTTTCTGCATTTTATTGTATAAATATCCAATAATTATCTTTCAAATTATTTTTATGATGATTTAATCATCCAAACTTATCATTTACACTAACATGTATGTTTTTAAATATTTTACTGCATTTTTGTATAATTACATTTGCATTTTTAGGCTAATTGTACATTTTTGCAATAATAGCCCATATTCATGTATATTTACATTATTTATGCAAAACAATAAGTTTTTATATTTTTATAATTTAAGTTATTATTTTTTAATCATTTTAGTGCACAAGTAATATTTTTGTTATTTATTAACTACTTTTTTTTTTTTGCTAAAATATTGGGTATTTAAAAACTAGCCCACTCTTGAACTTATTTTTGGACAAAATAAAGGCCCAAAGCCTAATACACTAGCCCAAACAACCCCCAGCCCAAACCAAATTAACCCAACCCCTAACCCGGTCGTGACCCATTTCTAATACCCCGACCCAACTACCCTTTAATCGTCGTCGTCGATCTCTGAAATCAATCCATATCAAATCCTTCCCTTTAAACTAACCTAAACCCCAACCCTAATCCCATTCTCCCCCGTACGCCTCCTTAATATCCCTCACCTCCCTTCTCCCTCCTAAGAACCCTAACCTCCACCCCCTAAGTCCTCTAATAATCCCATCTAATATGGGATTCTATGGCTACTACTTGCCATATATGACCTCCTCCGGGTATTGGTTACTCTCCTATACTGCTTGCCTAAACATGGCAAGCAGATCTCCACAAGATCGAACCAAAATAGGTTCAAATCACTGATCGTTCTACTATTCTATCTATGTTCATCCTTTGTTTTATTGTGAATACGAATATTTGTTCATTTTTTGTTGATTCTTATTTTTCCCAAAAAAACTAGGGTTTACAGATCTCTTCAAATCGAACCAAAATTGGTTCGATTCTCTGATTTTGAGTATTATTTGTGTCTATATTCGTCCTATGCTACCGTTTCTGTGTATATTCCGTTGATATTTATTTTTCCTAAAAACTAGGGTTTACCGGCTTATTCTCCTAATTTGATTTTAAATTGATTTATGTGTTCTTCTTTCCTTTTATGATCTGATTGTTTGTATTTCCTTACTTATGTGCTGATTTTTACCACTATATAAACCCATTTCCTTTCCCCTTTTTGGACAGACAAAAAGTAGCTAAAAACTCACTAAAATTGAGGTTTCTACTGTATTTGTTTATTATTCTGTTCTGTTTGGATCTTGGCCGGCTGAAAGCCAAGGACACCGGATTTCTACTTTTCTGACCATCTCTTGGGTGTGAGCACTGCCCTGGGTACTTGAAACCCTAGGGAACTTGACACATTTGAGACTCTAGGCCCTTATTGTTGTTCTTTTCTTGTTTATTGAACAATCACTGGTTAGTTTCTAAACCCTCGCAATGTTTATTCTCTTTTGTTAGCATGTTCTTTGAAACTGCATGACTTAATGTATTCCCTTGACTCTCTTTCTGTGTGATTCTGCCTATAACTGCTAGCCTAATAATGTCTTTGCACCTAACTTAGTTAATTTAGACATAATAAAGCATGTTAGTTTGGTGTTGTTGATAATTCGAATGTTCTGCCTTGATTATATGGTTTAATCCATGTTCTCTGCATAATTCTGAACTTCTAGTGATTAATTGATGTTATTAGCATGCCTTAACTTGTTTAAGACCTTTACTCTAAGTGTAGTATGCTCCTATGACTATGGTTGCCACTCTATGTGTTCTTGCCATGTCCAATTCTGCACCTCTTACAACCTGTTATCCTTTAAACTAATCCTCCTTGACTGATACCCTCTATGATATCTAATCCTATTTGTATTATACTGTGTAATCCTGAGTTTGGTATAATCTGATCCTTTAAGTTCTACACTGGTTGCATTACTTGGTTTTACTAGTCTAATTCCCTTTCCTATTGACTTTGCAATCCCAGGCTCTTTGTTTCTTATCATATGACACCCTGCCCAATGTGTTAGTTTGCTTCTTGAGTTCATTATGTGATTATCTTATAGTGTTTGCAAATGCTTTTCCAAATCTATTACTATTTTTCATTGATTGTTTCTTGTCATGAGTCTAATTTTGGGCCGGCTGAAAGCCAAGTCCCCCCTCCCCTAAATCTTCTCTATCAACCTCCCTAGTGTGAGCACTGCTCGGGGCCCATTTTGAGACCCTTGTGAACTCTGACACACTAGGGTCTAAGGTTATTTAGGCCACTTTGTGCTAATTGTTCAACTCTGCCCCTCCTTTTTCACCTACTGAATAAACCAAATTGTTTGTGTAAATGGCTGTTGATCAGCTCTGGCTACTGGGTTTTGGCTATTTTGTGTATATGAAGATTGTTTTTATCGGTTTGATTGGCTATGACTTCTGGGCTATGGTGAAGCCTGTTGGATATGTAAATGAAGGTCTGGCTGGGTTGGGTATACTTTGGGCCTGTCTTAGGCCCACTATAGTTATTTTGTAACTTTGTAATTTATTTTATTCATTGGGCCATTAATAATGTTGTAATAACAATTGGGGTGTTAGTAAAATTGGGAAAATGGGTGTATTATAATGTTTTCTTGAAACGAGTAGAAATCCTGCCTATAGGTTTTTAATTTGCTCAAACATGTTCTGGTACCATGTGTTGTTAGATATCCTGCCTATAGGTGTTAATTTGCTCGAACATATTCTGCTCCTCTGTATCGTTAGAAATCCTGCCTAGAGGGTAATACCACTCGCCTTAATGTGTTAATATTGAACGTTCAAACACTGTTTCATTGCTTAACTCTGCCTATAGGATCAAACTGGGTAATTCTGAGTATTTTCAATAGTTATCACTGCTAACTACTGCGCAAATCACCTAGAAATCATGTCTATAGGTTTAACCACTTGTAATCTGTAATTTCAACAATCAGCTCGCAATACTAGATTCCATAAAATGTAATGTTGTTCAGAAATCACATCTATAAAGGTAACATATTGCATCTGAAACTGCCTGCATGTTCGAATCCCAAGGTCACATAGAGGCCATGTCTATAGGGCCTAGTGGCATTAATTTGCCTCAAACCTGAAATTGTCTAACGTTTAATGTGAAAGTTTTTTCGCGTGCATTTGTTTTCTAAGTGTGGAGGCTAACTTGAGCCCTTAATTGCTTTTACATGAAGTCCAACTTGTTTTGTATGTCGCCTAGTTTTATCATTTCTAATCAGCCCTATTCTTATTGACTCAAGGGGGCTATGATATTTTTCCTCAGCGATCAACTTGTAGAGAAATCTAACTCTCGAAACCATCCAAAATAGAGGTCCAAACGCCTCCTGGGCCATAGACATGGGACGGGTAGTGCACGCATAGGGCACAGTTTAGAATCAACTAGTGCACTTTAGGTAAAAACTCAAAGATAGTAATCAGGTAGCAGGAGATGATAGTCTGTGCCCGCTGAATAATACGAGTAACAACCCACCTCGAGGGAGTTACGAAGTATTATTTATGTTGCACGGGGTGATCCTTTAGGCTAAAAAACTTAGGACCCCCCCCATCTTGTCTTTAAACCAATTATCTGTGTTTACTCAAGGACTTTCTAATAATGATTTTTTTTTCAAACTTCTTGTTTTTCTCTTTGACTACTTAACTAATTCATATAATTCAAGTTTGGGTAGGACCCACAGTTGTGGACCTCGAAGAGTGCCTAACACCTTCTCTTCGAGGTAATTTGAGCCCTTACCCAATCTTTGGTGACGCAAACTGGTTAAACCAGAGTTATTTGCAAATAGGTGCCCTAACGCACCTCAAACCCATCAGGTGGCGACTCTCTCTTTTAACACCTTCCTTTAAAAGAGTTGTCACGTGTCGAAACCCGATTTCATAAGAAAGAGGGGCACGACAGCATGGCGACTCTGTTGGGGATATTTTTAGGCTCTTACCATAGCGAACTTGGTCTATATGAATTACTCTTCTTTGATGAATTTGTTTCCTTGTTAGGCTTGCTCGTAGTGTACTACTCTACTAATTGAGCTCATTTAGTCAAGGATCAAGTAGGACTTTAATTGGTTGTAATGTAGGTTGCGCGATGGGTAGGATACATTTAGATATAAGATTGACTACACCTCCCAAAGCACTTTTAATACATACATTTCATTGTTCAAAACCCACACTTATGTAAAACCATAACTCCACCTTCACATCAATATCCATTAACTCCCAACTCCTTTAAGCACAATTACATCAAGAGTCACCACTATCAAAGCATAATTTTCACAATCATATACTTATTTTTTTCTTTATTTTTCAATTCTAGTGGCTCTTACTTTTTCAATACAATGCACCTTTCTCCTTATTTAATTAGTTCCACTCAAAAGACAAACCAACCACCCCACACTTCAACTCTTAAAAAGTTCATGACAAATTCAAGTGCTCATGAGAGGTAAAAGGTTCAAATAAATGGTCAATTCAAACAAATGGGTAAGGCTTGTAATGTGGTTGCCAAAGAAACAGGATTACAGGCTCAAAAGGGTTAATTAAGACACATAACAATCAGGTGGGTAAAAGCATATAATTGGCTCAACAAAGAAATGCCTATATCACTTCCAAGACTGAAGAAAACTTCTACTTCGCTTTGCAAACACACGGGGCAAGTTCTAGACATCAAATGTAATTCACAGAATACACAAAACCTCCCACACACATGGCACATAACTCACTCAGGATTAGACTATCAAGACACTCTAGTCAAAGCAGTTAAGCAAAGTTAAAATTATACAATTTAAGGGACTTATACAAGAGTCAAAAACTGAGCCTAATCGCCACAACTAAAGCACTTACTATTCTCAAGGCATAATAAAGTCAAGAGATATTTCCTTTAATTCAAATCATAGGACAAGGTTTCCTACTCCTAACAAAAATAAAAACTAACTACACCTAGTTCAAACAAAACCCTTGAAAAAGAACCGCGGCACAAAGAAAAACCAAGGGAAACTTATAACACTACATACAAAGGAAAATCTTTTTGTCTTTTCCTTTTGACTTTAATCCCTCAAGAAACCCGTCGAATGATATCCATCGTCAGGAAAAATCAAAATATTTTCAATTTTTATGGTTTTTTTTAAATATCTAACTACTACAACTAACAAAGAGAAACATATATACAAACATACATACAAATATGCCCCCACCCACACATTAAGTTGTGTCATGTCCCCAAGACACACAATTAAAAAGCATAAGGTAAAGGAAACTTCCCTGAATATCTAGTCGGGGTCTGAGTCAAAGTCGGGCTCCATTCCTCACCTTCGAAATAATGCGCACATCCAGGCAAACAATTTCTTCTCAGCCTTCTTGGAGTACACCCCACACTTTTCTTTCTCACTCAATGCAACCTTCCCTTTTGAGCCCTTCACTTTCCATTCAACACTTGTAGCTAGTTTTTCCTTTTGTGCCCCCTTTTCTACATTCATATCAAAACTCACAGTCTCCTCGCCCACTCTATGCATGAGTTTCCTCTTGTGTATATCTATTATAGCTCTACCCGTCGTTAAGAATGGTATTCCTAGGATGAGGGGGACCTCCTTGGTTACCTCCATATTCACCACTATAAAATCCACAGGAAATACAAACTTATCCACCCGAACTAACACATCTTCCACTATCCTCATGGGTATTAAAGTCATTTAGTCTGCCAGCTGCAAAGATATTGGCACCGACCTTATCTCTCCAATCTCCTTCTCCAGTTTCCTGTAAATAGATAGAGGCACTAAATTAATTGAGGTACCAGAATCACATAAAAACTTATCAAAATTTATAGTCCCTAAAGAGCAAGGTATTGTAAAACTCCCAGGATCTCCACACTTTTGTGGGAGTTTATTTTGCAATATAGCACTTCAATGCTTTGTAAGCTTGACCACTAAGGTCTCCTCTATTTTCCTCTTCTTTGTCAAGATCTCCTTCATAAATTTTGCATAAGCAGGCATTTGTGAGAGCACTTCTGTGAATGGTAAGTTCACATGAACCTGTTTTAGCACATCCAAAAATCTCCCAAACTACTTGTCCAGCTTTTCTCTATATAGCTTTTGAGGGAAAGGTAAAGCAGGCATATGTCTGCTCTCCTCATGTTCCTCCTTTTTGCTTTTTCTTCCTTCTTCTTCTTCTTAGTTTTTGTTGGGCCTTTTTTCTTCTTGTCATCATCACTTTTTAGCTACTCCCCACTTTCATTTGCAATTATCGGACCATTTTGGATTGGGGTGGGATCTTTCAACACTTGCCCACTTCTCAAGGTCACATCATTAATTGTTTCTTTGGGATTTCTCTCTGTATCAGCAGGGAGAGTTCCCGGAATCCTCTCAGACAATATAGTGGCTAGCTTCCCTACCTGTCTTTCCAAGTTTCGAAGACCAATACCTATTTCTTTTATAGCTACTACATGTTCCTGTATAGCTGCACTATGAGTTTCAATCCTCTCATCAGTTTTCAGAATGAAGGACTTCATGAGATCTTTTATGCCAGACTGAATGGGCTGTTGAGGCTGAAATTGCTACCTCTGTTGATTTTGGAATGCTAGAGCTCCTTGTACCTGGGGTCTAGAGTAATTTTGTTGCCATGCATTCGCGGTACCCCCCAGGTGAACTCCATGAACAACCGGGGTGCCTCTGACCCATTGCATTAAAATTGTAGTTTCCCACAATATTTATTTCCTCAGTTGAGGCTTGACACTCATGAGTAGGGTGTCCTATTCCACATATATCACAAACTGCATGAGGCTCATTCTGTATCAACACTAAGTTTAGCTTCCTTATCTATTTGGCCATAGTATCAAGCTGTACCTGCACAGATGTGTTAGCATCAACCTGGTGAACACCAGTTGATCTTCTTCTTTTAGCACTCTCAGAGGGCCATTGATTTGCATCTTCAGATAACTCGTCAAGAATTGTGATTATCTCCTCTGGAGTCTTCTTCATCAATAGACCTCCAGCTAGATTGCTCAATGTTCTACGTGAGACCGGTGTCAATCCATCCCAAAAGTCCTGGAGTTGTATCCAGATTTCAATTCCGCTATGTTGACACTTTCTACCAATCTCCTAAAACCTCTCCCATGCTTCAAAAACAGTTTCATTCTCTTTCTGGAAGAAGTTATAGATTTCTCTTCTAAACTTGACCGTTTTAGATGAGGAGAAATATTTATCAAGAAATTTTATGGTCATCTCCTCCCAAGTTCTATTTGATCCCGTGGGGAAGCTCTGAAGCCACTGCTTGGTATCATCTTTGAGTGTGATGGGGAATGCCTTTAAGTACACTGTATATTGGGGGACACCGTTATATTGAAAGGTGTTCATAATCTCCTCGAAGTCCATTAGATGTGTGTTTGGATTCCCTATAAAGACACAACAATTCTGAAGAGTTTGAAGCAACCCTTGCTTCAATTCAAAGTTGTTTGCTACAATTGGAGGTAGTCTCACACTTGATAATCCTTGATTGTATACCGGTCTAGAATAATTTCAAAGTGGTGTCCCAGGCGTGGGAGCTATATTTTCGAACTGGTATGCATCATAAAGTTGATTTTGAGCAATTCTATGACCCTTCTCTTCTTCATAGATAATTTGTGCATCTTTGATAGCTGCTTCCTCAACATCTCGTGCAGCTTGTTCTCTTCGTTGGACTGCCTCTCTCGCAGCCAAATCTACATTATCATCACTGATTCCAGCCATATCTTTGGTTGAGGATTTCCCAACCTTTTCTGATGTCTCGGTGAGACTTATTTCCTTCCTCAGCTGTCGTATTTGTTTTTCAATTTCAGGTTCATATGGTAGCACTTCCTTCGCAGAAGTTCGAGTTATGCACCAATCTAACCTGTAACCTGCACACAGTCAAAGAACACCAAACATAAAAAGAGAAAAAAAGAAAAATTCCTGAATTATCACTACAAACTATTTCAAACACTATTAATTGCCAATCCCCAGCAACGGCGCCAAAGTTTGACCAGCGCAAAACTCACACTTAAATTATGCTTGATAGTCAAAGATAGTATAGTATTATATCGTATTCACATAGATTAGAGTTAAACAGTATTTTTGTAGTTTCTAGCTTGACTGCTATCCAGGAGAATCAACAATCGAGATTTATATGATTAGTAACTAAAATTAACTAAGAGTCTAAAGCTATTGACTAATGGGAGAAGATATGGTTTTGATATGATAGGTGCAAGATAATTGTTCGTGATCTAAATCTAGATAATTCACTTCTAATGTTCAAGTGAGTCTCTCGAATTCACTCAATTATTATTTCAAACATTTAGTAGAAACTCCTCTCTCGATTAAGTCTCAACTTCAAAAGATAAACCAATTTATGCCATGTGAAGATATGCAAGAATTCGTAGTGGATTGGTCTTTAGGAGAACCTCTTTCTATTATCCTCCTAACTAGGTTTAATTAATGATTCAACTAGCCTCTTTCGATTACTTAGAAGAATATATGAACTCAACCAACAATATAATGCAAAGATATCAAAAGTTATGCCTCTCTCGATTACATTAACAACTAAATATAAATGAACCAATTAAATCATCCAAAAATGATTCAATACATAATACTAGAGTTATAATCCACAAACAATAATCAATACAATAAATCCATCAAACCCTAAAGGAACTTACTCCATAGATATGGAAAAATTCACAAATAAAATTAAAGTATAGGAAAAGATAAATTCAATCCAAACTCGGGACTTGAGTGAGGAAAGATTGATGAAATCCTTGTGCTTTTGCTCCTCCAAATCCTCCTTAGCTTCCTTAGGTCTAAACTGTGTCAAAAGTCCAGAAAATAATATTTTTCCATGTACTTATACCAAGTAGGGTCGTGCTCAGATTAAATCACCTTCTCCTAGACGAAATAGGAAAATTACTCTGTAAAAATTGCACAGGTGCGCCGCATGGGGCGACGCACCATGCAGGGTGTTAGAGGGGAAATTCAGAGAGTTGGTTTTGACAGGCAGTAGAGAAATGCACAAGCGCGGTGACCCACGCGTCGCTCCATGCATCGCGGTAGTGGGGATTTCTCAGAGTACAAATGTTTCTTGCCTTTTGACATCCAGACTTGGTCCTCGACCCCCGAACACGATTCCGACTTAATCCCTTAGGCTTTTACTCAGACTCTAAAGCTCCAAATCACTCGAATTCATTCCATAATATCTACAAAGCTCGGTATCACACCTACAAGGCATAAAACACATAATAAGTGCAAAATAGTATTAATTAAATCTCAAAATGAATAAAGTGTAGTAAAGTAGAGTGCATTAAGCGAGTAAAACACGAGATTATAGCCTACCACCAGTAGCCCGACTAAGGCAACTTCACTCACGTGGGCTCAGTTCTCAAAGATGTTCATCAGGGAGTTTATTCCATAGAGTCTTATGGATGCATGGTGTGCAGTGTTTGAGCAGTTGCGCTAAGGTGTTATGACCGTATTAGAGTATGCTGTTAGGTTCATCGAGTTGTCCATACATGCATCTGCATTAGTTTCCATTGTTAGCGAGTCCGTCGATTTATCGAGGGGCTCAACCACGGTATTAGATTTAGCATGGCTCAAGAGTTGGAGACTGATACCCATACCGGCAGGTTGTGGAGATCGCTCAGAGATTAGAGGGCATGTAGGTACGGGAGAGAGAGGAGAGGTAGGCCAAGAGGCCTCGAGATTCTGGCACATATAGTGGTGCCCATACCCTAGTTGAAGCTCGTCATGGTAGAGGCTTTGTGAGCCGTCTTGTTCATTCAGCACTTCCAGTTTCGAGCGGTATTCCGGTCACTCCCAGGTCTCACGTTTCCCATTATCCACCACCACTGTTTAGTACACCTCTTGCATGATGTTCTTTTAGTGGTCAATCCAGTCGACCAAGCCTGAGCCAGTCTCAGTAGCCATATCCTCTGAGAGCTTTTTTTGAGTGTGGTGATACTCGTCATATAGTAAGGGATTGCCCCAGACTCAGGAGGGGTGCACATCCATAGACCACTTAGGCTCCACGTGTTCCACACAGTCCTCATGTCGTGGTTACTGTAGCAGTTGCCACTCTACCTACACAACCAGCTAGAGGTAGAGGTCGGGCGGGTAGGGGTCACCCTAGAGGGGGAGGCCAGGCCAAATGTTATGCTTTTCCGACTAGGACGGAGGCAGTTGCATGAAACTTAGTTATCACAGGTATTGTTCCGGTTTGTCATAGAGATGCATCAGTCTTATTTGATCCAGGCTCCATTTATTCCTATGTATCATCTTATTTTGCTCCATATTTTGGTATATCCACTAAAGTAAGTTGAAATTTTCCATGTGTTTAGTTTGTTAATTGTTTGTACAAAAATTGAATGTTTATTCCTTGCAACCTAATTATTGTTTATTATCATTAGAATGAGTTGTGTGGATATTGGGACTGGCAAGACGAGCCCTTTCCGGACCGAGTGTTGATATAAATTAATAAGTTGTAGTATAAATTGGATGTTGCTAATGTTACAATCAATATGTTAAAGCAATTGTTGGAGTCATGCAAGTTAGAAAGGGACAAATCATTGGAAAAAAGTTGAAGATATGGAGGCTTCAAAAAATGTTGAAGGGAACAAAGCAAGGAAAATCGAAGATAAAATGGATAAGATGAAGCTGTTTATTTGGATTTTAGTTGCACTTTTTGTTGGATTTGTTGTGGCAATGTGGATGAACAAAATTATATAAAAGAAAGATGGCATATGCTCCATATTGATGTTCCTAGTTCTTGTAAAACTTAGATATTTCTAGCTACTATTTTTTGATGCTCCTATCTACCGACTTTTGATATTCTTAGCCATTGTAAAACAATGACATCAATTGTTAATGTATGTTTCAAGTTATTGTAATATAATGACGTTGCTTGTTCAATTTGTGTTGTGAGTAATTGTTTATGTACTAGTTGTGCTACAAGTCCTAATCCACTATAGGCACTTCATACACTCCTAATTAACTATAGGCACATCTGGTGAGGTATGTGTTTCCTTCGCCAAAGCTGTAAATGAAACATGTGTTTCCAAATGATTGAAGACACTTCGAAACATAGACACTTGAAGACAAATGCTTACAACATATAACTTACAACTTAGATCTTAGAACTTACAACTTGCAATTTTGAACTCCAATATGGCAAGTTACAACTTCGAAATATCAGTTAGATTAATATGACATCCAATTTCAGTAATTACATCACCAAAAACATACACCCAAAAATAGTAACTACAGTAATTACATTACCAAAAACATATATACCAAAAAACAGTAATTACAGTAATTACATAACTTGACCATACCGAGTCATGAAGGCAGTCTTCGGAATATATGGATCCCAAATCTTCAACTGATGATAGCCTGACCGCAAATCAATCTTTGAGAACACTTCGGCACCCTGTAGCTGATCAAATATAGGTCATCAATGTGTGGCAGTGGATACCTATTATTCACTGTAACCTTGTTCAACTGTCAAAAATCAATACACATGCACATAGAACCATTCTTCTTCTTTACAAACAAGACTGGAGCACCCCAAGGTGACACATTGGGATGAATGAAGCCCTTATCAAGAACCTCTTGCAATTGCTCCTTTAACTACTTCAACTCCGCTGGGGCCATACGATATGGTGGAATAGAAATGGGCTAAGTGCCTTAATGGTAGGCTATAATTGCATGTTTTAGTTACTTATTGCACTCTAATTTACCGTACTTTAATTGAGTTTGAGCGTTAATCGTTATTGTTTTGCACTAATTATGTGTTTTATGCCTTATAGGAGTGATCCCGAGCTATGTAGATGTTATGAAATGAATTCAAGCTATTCTGGAGCTTTGAAGTCTGAGTAAACACACAAGGATTAAGTTGGGATCGTATTTGGGGATCAACGAACAATCATACACTTAACGAAAGAAACAGAGAATCGAGCAGGACGCAACCCAGGTGTGCGAGCGTGCATTGGTCGCGCATGTAAGGCGCAATACCTTTCAAAGTGTGCGGCCATATGTGCGAGCACACTCCCAGGTGCACGGCCGTGCACGTCCTATTCCGGGAAGAGTCCTATTTCACGTAGTAGAAGGTATGTTCGTTTGGGCCGGACCTACTTGGTATATATACATGGAAAAATGTTATTTTTGGGGACTTTTGACACATCTAAAACCTAAGGAAGCTAAGAATAAGGGGGAAAAGGAAGAGCACAAGGATTTCATCATTTAATCCTCACCCAAGATAAGGATTGGATCGTTTAATCTTTTCTTTAACTTAAACTTATTTGTGATGAATTACTCCATATATATGGAGTAGTTCCCTTTAGGGATTGATGGATTTGGTGTATTGAGAATTGTTTGTGGATATTAACTCTAGTTTTTATGTATTGGATCATTTTGGGTGTTTTAATTGTTGCATCTATTTTCACGTGTCATGTAATCGAAAGAGGCATAACTTGTGATGTTTTTGAATTATCTTGTTGGTCGAATTCATTGATTCTTCATAGTAATCAAAAGAGGCTAGTTGAATTATTCTTTAGACCTAGTAAAGAGGATAATCGGAAGAGGTTCTCCTAAAGACCATTCCACTACAAATTCCTGTATATCTTCAACGAGCTTAACTTAGTTCATCTTGTGAGGTTGAGACTTAATCTAGAGAGGAGTTTCCACTAAACGTTTGAACTAATAATTGAGTGAATTCGAGAGACTCACTTGAACCTTATAAGTGAATCAACTAGAGTTAAATCCCAGAAAAGCACCTTGAACCTATCCAATCAACCCCTATTTTCTTCCATTGATATCTTCTTTGCTTACTCTTGTCGCGATTGTCATTAGCCAATAGTTTAGACTTTTAGTTAATGATAGTTTTTAATCACATAAATCTCAACTGTTGATCATTTTGGATAGCAACCAAGCTATAAACTACGAAAATACTATTTAACTCCAATCCTTGTGGATACAATATTTTATTATACTATATTCGACTAGAGAGCATATTTAAGTGTGTGTTTTGCGATCGTCAATTTTGGCGCCGTTGCCGGGGATTGGCAATTAATTGTGTTTGAAATACTTTGTGGTGCTAATTCAGGAATTCTTTCTTTTTATTTTATTTTTCTCTTTTTACGTTTGGTGTTACTTGACTGTGCCCTAGCTACAGGTTAGATTGGTGCATGACTCGATCCTCTGGGAAGGAAGCGCTCCCATATGAACCAGAAATCAAGAAACAACTGCGACAATTGATAAAGGAAAGAAATCTCCCCGAGAATACAGAGAAGGTTGGGCAATCCTCAACCAAGGAAGTTATGGCGAGAGATGAGGATAATGTTGATTTGGCTGCAAGAGAGGCAGCCCAGTAAAGAAAAAAGCTGCACGAGATGCTGAGGAGATAGCTCTTCAAAATGAACAACTTGTCTATGAAGAGGAGAGGGCTCGGAGAATTGCTCAGAATATGCCTTTGGGTGCAGACCAATTCAAAAATATAGCTCCTGGTGTTGGGCGACCACTGGGTGATTATGTTAGACTGGTCTACAGACAAGGATTATAAAGTGTGAGACCACCTCCAGTTGCATCTAACAATTTTGAGTTAAAGCAGGTGTTGCTTCAAACCCTTCAAAATAGCTGTGTCTTTAGAGGAAAGATGAACGAAGACTCAAACAACCATTTAATAGATTTCGAAGAGATTATGAACACCTTTCAATACAATGGTGTTTCACAAGATGCAGTTTACTTAAGGGCATTCCTCTTCACTCTCAAAGATGATGCAAAGCACTGATTTTGAAGCTTGCCAAATTCGCTACATCATGTCCCTCCCTACCCCTACCCCCTTGCTTTCTTTATTGTAATTCTTTCACATTGCGCGAACTAACTTCTTCCTTGTTTTCCTTTCTTTTTATAACTTTACACTCCATTTAATACTGTGTTTATTGTCTTCATCCTGCAAAATACAACGTGTTGTTTTATCTTTACATAAAGCATGCTCCACATCATATTTCACTCGTGCGTAATTGATACCATAGCGGTGCTTGATGAGTGTCCGCGCTCTTCCTAAATCACCCTTTTAAATTTGGAAAGGCTTATTTGTGGTAAAACTAGTCGATCAGCGGTGCAATCGACGGTTCCGTGACTTCCCCTCTCAAGTTCTCCACTTGAGGGTACTGGTCTAGACTCTTCTAGAAACCCCCACTCAAATATTAACTGTGCATGCATCATGTCTAAACCTAGTATGGGTTAGAACACTGTCCGCGTAATAACTCTCTAAGGTAAGCCTTGTACAAATCTCGCCGGGATTTCCTTACATCCCAATGGGTACAATTATGATATGTGCATTATTTGTAGAAAACGTGCCAATATGCAAATCATTAATGTGTAAATAGTCAAATCCGAAGGGGAAAAGGGCTAACTTTATTTGTTTTTCAAAAATGAAGCTCGAAGTCCCCAGGTTCGGCATGGTTCGAAGTATCCCACCTTTGTTGCTAGATTGGTGGGAAAATCTCTCGCCAAGTGACAAAAACCATGTGAAAAGAGTTCTCGGGAATTTACCTTCTTTGTTAGATATTCAGCCGAACAATGTGTTAATTGAGGCTTCAACCATGTTCTTGGATGAGAAGAGGGTCGTCTTCCATTTTGGTGATATAGAAATGACTCCCCTTCTAGAGGAAATAGGAGGCTTCGCTGGGCTCCCACGGGATAGCACTGGCTTGTTGGTACCGGAAAATTGTACTTCTCGAGGTTTCCTAAAAATGATGGGTTTCAGGAAAAATGATGAGTTAGTCTGTCTGAAGAAATATTACATATCATTCGACTTCCTTTACGAGCATTATGGTCACAGCAAGTCATATCGTCTTTACCATGATGAATTTGCCATCACTTCTTTGGGTTGGACTCATCGCCGTGTTTTTATATTCATTGTCTATTTTCTGGGGATGCTGATATTCCCGATACAAGGAGAAACAATCCACACTCGCCTAGCAATGGTCACTAAGACCCTAATGGAAGGAATTGAGGGGCAAACTTACACTATTGTCCCAATGATTTTGGTTGAGATGTACCGAGCCTTAGACCGTTGCAAAAAGGGATATAGGCATTTTGAGGGTTGCAATCTGTCACTGCAAATATGGTTGTTGGTACACCGTCAGAGAGGAAAATACCTTCAAGAATTTTCGCGACGACCATTGAATGACCACATAGCTTATCATCATTCAAAGAGAATGACTTTTATCCCAGATAGGTTTGCACAACCGCAAAATGCTGTGAGCTGGGTACATTTCTTTAGCAATTTGACTGATGACAAGGTACATTGGATGTTCGAGTGGTTCCCTAGCAGTTAATTCATCATCAGGTCGAGAGATGTTCCCCATCTAGTGCTAATCGGATTAAGGGGAATCTATCCTTATGCTCCTATCAGAGTCATGAGGTAAGCTGGGAGAAAACAGGTTATACCACGAGTTTCCAAAATAGTTCATTACAAAGCAGACTTCTAAGGCAATGCCATTCCATTTAAGTTCGAGGCACATCACATGTGGCATCAAAGGATTATTGTGGAGAAAGATACCATCAAGCCAGACAGGTATCATGCCAGCCATGTGTACTTCTACCCATAAAGGTTGGTCGATGACATAGTAGGAGAGGTCAAGCCAGGGGTTGATTTTAGAAATAGGGTCATTAACGACGTTGCTGAAGCACAAGTCAAATACAGGAGGTTGTGCAAAAGGGTCTTTGAATGTGAGGCCAGGCATTTGGAACAACATAAAGTGGACATGGAAGCAATCAATGAATGGAGGGGAATCACTGCTAAATTAACAGAAAGGTTGGAGTATTTGGAGTAGAGTTTGATGGAACTTGAGGGAAATATGAGGAAAAGGGTCTCGGATTGTCAGAATGCAGAGGGCAATGAATGAGGACAACTAGCAAGGGCGTATCTGCTGTTGGACATGCGCGACCTGGGGAATCTAATTGACGGGGCTAAGAAGGCCAGGCTTGGAGAAGGTCCCTTTAGGACCGAGTAGATTAGGAATGATGTTTTCTAGATTCGTTTTAGAATTTGATTGTAATAAGGCAAATACTACTAGTGACTCTTTATAATTATTGTCGTTTTAGTAGAGATTTGGTATATTTATCAAATTAATGAAATGATGCAGTTATCGGCATTGAGTTTTCTCCAAAGCTATATGTCGCTAGGCCTACCTCGGGCATGATGAGGTCCCCAAATTAGGACGCGAATTTATAATTCCGCAATACATGTTTAAATATGGTAAATATCCTTTTAATACTCCTTACTGACTTGTTTACCTTTTGTTTTTCCTCTTTTCTTTGTTTATTCCCATCTCCTAAGCTTGCTTCGTGCCTACTGGCATCATCAGCATATCATACCAGATCTAGAGGTCCTCCACCACCTCCTCCCCCAAGTGATCCCAAGAACAAAGGAAAAGCTAAGATGGACGATATGAGTGGTATCGGGAAAGACAACGTTGCGCATGTCGAGAATGTCGAAACTTTAGATGGTCGAAGTACTCCAGCGCAGAATGACTTGGTTTTACGGTTAGAGCAAAAGATACTGGAGTTACAAGGGGAACTTGAGCAGGTCCGTAACTTGACAAACCTCTCCCTTACCCTGAATGTTCCCGACATCAGCCAACAAAATGCCCAAAATCCAACACCTTCTCAAAACACACAAAACCAGCACCCGTAAAATCCTCCCACACCTCATCAATACGCCATGCCTCCCCAAAATCCTAATCCTCCACCAGTACCAACTCCTCCACAACATCATCTTCATCCGACCCAGTACCCACAAACTACCACCTACCACACTCCTCAAATTGCACCACAACCTACTCCTGATCCCTAAAACTCAACCAATGATCACCACTACACCCAAATCCCTAGGGTCTACCAAAGTAACCCCATATACGTGGAAAACTTACCCCACACTTCACAACAAACCCCGTATAGACCGGAATCCACCGATAAGAACCTGCTCATCAAGAACATAGCGAAAGAACTTAAGAAGCTTACAAGTCGAGTCCAAGGTATTAAAGGTGGTAAAGGCATCAAAGGTTTAAACTCTGAGGATTTATGTATTCAACCGGACGTAGAACTGCCAGAGGGTTACAAATCTCCTAAGTTCGAAATGTTCGGCGAGACAGGTGATCCAAAGGTACATCTAAGGACGTATTGTGACAAGCTCGTAGGGGTTGGTTAAGATGAAAGAATCTGCATGAAGCTGTTCATGAGGAGCCTTACTAGAGATGCCCTATCCAGGTACATCAGTCAAAATCCAAAGTAGTGGATTAATTGGGTAAGCATGGCGTCAGATTTTTTGGATCGGTTCAGATTCAACATAGAGAATGCACCAGACGTCTTCTATATACAGAATCTTAAGAAGAAGCCGACAGAAACTTTCCGCGAGTATGCTACTCGATGGAGATCAGAGGCTGCAAAAGTAAGGCCAGTATTGGAAGAAGAACAAATGAACAAATTCTTTGTCCGAGCCCAGGATACGCAATATTATGAGAGGTTGATGGTTATTGAAAATCATAAATTCTCCGACATCATCAAATTGGGAGAAAGAATAGAATAGGGAATCAAAAGCGGGATGGTAACAAATTTTGAGGCACTCCAGGCTATGAACAAAGCCTTACAGTTGAGGGGGTAAACGTGATAGAAACTGATGAAGAATGGGACCCGGAGGGGTCAATTGGGCTCATTAGAGGGGAGGATGATCCCAAAATACCTCCAGTCACTCTCACGCCTATTGTGGTACAGATACAGTCACCGATTGAAGTTGAGGTAGCCGCACCGACTCCGTTCGAGGTTGAAGTAGCAACACCCTCAGCTGCACCGACTACGTTCGAAGTAGAAGTGACCACACCATTCACAGTAACAATAGCACCCACATTATCCTTTTATTCCAATGTTGTGCCGTGGTACTATACTGCAGAAGCGAGAAGGAAAGGAAAGGGGAAAATGGAAGAAACTGGTGCAGCACAAGGTATGACCAGAACCGGTAGGGTTTACATGTCCGAGCAATTGGGGGGAACAAGTAAAGAAGCCGCTTCCAGGCAGCCTATTATTGAAACCGGCCTGGATGATCTTTGGAGAAAGGTGCAAGCAAGGGAGTATTCTGTGGTTGATCATTTGAACAAAACCCCTGCTCAGATATCCATTCTATCACTACTACAGAATTCTAAGGCACATAGGAACGCATTGATGAAAGTGTTGAATGAGGCTTATGTACCCAACAACATTACCAGTGGAGAGATGGCCAACATGGTAGGACAGGTATTGGAGAGCCATAAGATCACTTTCCACGAAGATGAATTGCCACCAGAAGGGTTGAGCCATAACAGGGCGTTGCATATCACAGTACAATGCGAAGACAAATTCATTTCCAGGGTCTTGATAGAAGGGGGTTCAAGTCTCAACATCTACCCGTTGACTACTTTGAAGAGGTTAGGTAAAGGTTTGCATGAGATACGAGCAGGAACTATGAACATATAAGCGTTCGATGGGTCTCAAAGGGCCACAGTCGGAGAAACCAACCTCTGCTTATAAATGGGTCCGACTTGGTTTGATGTTGAATTCCAAGTGCTCGACATATCCTGCTCATACAATCTGCTATTGTGATGACCTTGGATACATAGGGCTGTAGCGTCTACTCTGCATCAGGCTGTGAAGTTCGAATGGAATCGTCAGGAGGTGATCATTCATGGAGACGGGAGTAACCCTATTTACACCAACCAGACTGTCCTGGTTGTGGAGAATAGAAGGAAGTTAGGGGGAGAGACTTACCATCACATTGATCGTGTTAACGCGATCGAGAAGGACAAATTGTGGAGTTGCAAAATGGAAAGCATATTGGCATGGACAGGGTATGAACCGGCAAGGGTCTCGGCAAGAATCTCCAAGGGATCACCAAATTAATACAGTTAAAATGCCATGGTACGACCTTTGGAGTGGGATATCAATACACCTGGCACGAGTATCAGAATTAGTCACCACCATGGCGTGGTCCTTATTACCCTCTTGAGCAGTCGATACCACATTTGAGCCAATCCTTCTATCAGGCTGATATGATGTGGGGATCCGAAGAACATGAAGCGCTAGCTGGTTTAAGTAATCTATTCTTGGAATATGAAGACATGGACTGCAGTGTAATAGTTGAGGAGGAGGAGGAAGAAGGCCTCGTCATCCAGACAGTGGAGAAGGGTGTTGTTCTCAGGAACTGGACTGCCACACCATCAAGGGCCCGCCGAGTTCCTGGGTAGCCTGGCTACTAGTGTCATTTATTTTGAAAACAATTCTTATGAGCATTTTAAAAACATTTTCAGTATTTTGTTTTGAAACATTTGTTTGAATCATTAAAAATCACTTTTGTTTGATATCTTGATAATTATCAATGGTTTGCTATTTTATTATTTATTACTATTCTCTACATTTTTCTCTCTACAATATTACTATTTCTTATCGTGATGAACCAACAACTGTGACATGTAATAAGACAACGCAACATAAGGATAGAGACTCAAAAAAAATAGAAGAAGAGGATATTATACCAGAGGAAATTGTTAGAGAAGTTAAAGATTTTGAGAACAAGCCTAAGTCCAACCTGGGCGAAACTGAGATAGTCAACTTGGGAGATTCCGAAACAGTCAAAGAAACTCGCATAAGCATTCACGTGTCACCATCAGAGAAAGAACAATACACTCGTTTCCTGATAGAATATGAAGACATTTTCGCATGGTCTTATGATGATATGACTGGTTTGAGCACGTCCATAGTGGCTCATAAACTACCCACCAACCCAATGTGTCCGCCAGTAAAGAAGAAGCTCATAAAGTTCAAGCCAGATATGAGTCTAAAAATCAAAGAAGAAGTCACCAAGCAGATCAAAGCTAACATTCTCAGAGTGGTTGAATATCCAACTTGGTTGGCTAATATCGTGCCAGTTCCAAAGAAGGATGGGAAAGTCAGAGTATGCGTCGATTATCGGGACCTAAACAGAGCAAGTCCCAAAGATGATTTTCCGTTACCTAACATACAAATACTGATTTACAACTGCGCCAAGCATGAACTCCAATCCTTTGTGGATTTCTTCGCGGGATATCATCAGATCTGGATGGATGAAGAGGATGCCGAAAAGACAACTTTTATTTCACCATGAGGGGTGTACTGCTATAAAATGATGCCATTTAGTCTAAGTAATGTTGAGGCCACTTATATGAGGGCCATGACAACTATTTTCCACAACATGATACACAAGGAGATAGAGGTATATGTGGATGACGTCATCATAAAATCCAAGAAAATTACAAATCACATAGAAAACTTGAGGAAATTCTTTGATCGGCTTCGAAGGTACAATTTGAAATTGAATCCTGCAAAATATGCCTTCGGGGTCCCCGCAGGAAACTTGTTAAGATTCATCATCAGCCGCCGAGGAATTGAGCTAGACCCATCAAAGGTTAAGGCTATCCAGGATTTTCCACCTCCAAAGAACAAGAAAGAAGTGATGAGCTTCTTGGGATGTCTTAATTCTATCAGCCGCTTCATAGCACAATCAACTGTGATCTGCGAGCCAATTTTCAAAATGCTAAAGAAGGATGCCGCAACCAGTTAGACTGAAGACTTCCAGAAAGCTTTTGACAGAATCAAAGAATATTTGTCCACACCGCCAGTCCTGGTCCTGCCAGAACCTGGTAGACCACTGCTACTCTATCTCTCCGTATTAGATGGGGCTTTCGGTTGTGTCTTAGGACAACACGATGAGACGTGAAGGAAAGAACATGCCATATACTATCTGAGTAAGAAGTTCACACCCTACGAAGCACGGTATTCTTTTCTGGAACGCACATGTTGTGCTTTGACCTAGATAGCCCAAAAACTGAGGAACTACTTCTATGCCTATACCACATATCTCATATCAAGGATGGATCCTCTAAAGTACATCTTCCAGAAACCTATGCCTACAGGGAAGCTGGAAAAATGGTAGATATTGTTGAGTGAATTTGACATCGTCTATGTGACTCAGAAGGCGGTTAAAAGAAAAGCATTAATGGATCATCTTGCGAAAAATCCTGTAGGAGGAGAATACGAACTACTAAAAACGTATTTTCCTGATGAAGAAGTATCATTCGTAGGAGAAGATATCGCCAAAGCCGACGACGGATGGAGAATGTTTTTTGATGGAGGCGCAAACTTCAAAGGAGCTGGTATTGGAGTAGATTTCCGTGCACCAATAATATGGAAGAATATGAGGCTTGCATATTGGGGCTCAATTTGACCGTTGACATGAATATCCAGGAATTACTGGTAATTGGTGATTCAGATCTTCTGGTACATCAGGTGCAGGGAGAATGGGCTACAAAGAATACCAAGATATTACCATATCTATATCATGTGCAAGAGATGATGAAGAGGTTCACGAAGATAGAGTTTAGACATGTCCCAAGAATCCAGAATGAGTTTGCAGATGCATTGGCCACTTTGTCCTCCATAATACAGCATCCGGACAAGAATTTCATCGATCCCATTCCGGTAAGGATTCATAATCAGCCAGCTTACTGTGCTCATGTTGAAGAAGAAGCAGATGGGAATCCATGGTTCCATGATATCAAGGGGTACTTGGCAAAAAGAGAGTACCCGGAGCATGCAAATCATACTAAATAACGCACGCTCCGAAGATTGTCCAACCATTTCTTCTAAAGTGGAGGATTTCTGTACAGAAGGACTCCAGACCTAGGGTTATTATGGTGTGTTGACGCCAAGGAAGCTTCCAAACTGCTCGAAGAGATACACTCTGGAACTTGCGGATCACACATGAATGGTTTCGTTTTAGCCAAGAAGATACTGAGGGCAGGTTATTTTTGGATGACTATGGAAACAAACCGCATCAGGTATGTCCATAAATGTTATCAGTGCCAAATACACGCATATATATGATACGGGTGCCACCAAATGAACTTAATGCAACAAGTGCACCTTGGCCTTTTGCCGCTTGGGGAATGGACGTCATTGGACCAATCGAGCTCGCTGCTTCAAACGGGTACATGTTCATTTAAGTGGCCATAGACTACGTCACAAAATGGGTCGAAGCTGCATCCTACAAAGCTGTAACAAAGAAAGTCATCGCATATTTTGTTAGAGATCGTATTGTTTGTCGATTCGGGGTTCCAGAGTCCATCATCACCGACAATGCCGCCAATCTCAACAGTGACCAAATGAAGCTATGTGCGAGACCTTCAAAATCAAGCACAAGAATTCCACAGCATACAGGCCTCAAATGAATGAAGTCGTGGAGGCCGCAAACTAGAATATCAAGAAAATACTGAGGAAGATGGTAAACAACCACAAGCAATGGCACGAGAAGTTACCATTTGCCTTATTGAGGTACCGTACCACAGTCCGCACATCAACTGGGGAAACTCCGTATTTGCTGGTCTACGGTACCGAAGTTGTCATTACTGCCAAGGTTAAAATTCCTTCCTTAAGAATTATACAAGAAGTTGAACTCAGTGATGCAGAACGGATAAGAAGTCGCTATGAACAATTAGCTCTCATTGACGGGAAAAGAATGAATGCAATGTGTCATGGTCAACTCTATCAGAATAGGATGTCCAGAGCTTTTAACAAAAGGGTCAAACCTAGACAGTTCGCACCGGGGCAGCTGGTACTGAAGTGGATCTTCCCGCATCAAGATGAAGCCAAAGGGAATTTTTTGCCCAATTGGCAAGGGCCCTACATGGTTCACAGAGTACTAACAGGAGGAACACTAATACTCGCAGAAATGGACGAGAGGTTTGGCCAAAGCCTATCAATTCATACGCAGTCAAAAGATATTATGTTTAGAATGTTTGCATTTCTTCATCTGATGTAATTGAACTATGCTAGACCTGATTCCCGTTTAAGAGGTGATACGTAGGCAGCCCTGTGGGTTCGGTCACAATTCAATAAAATTTTTATTTTCCCCACAACCAGAAGCTGGGGCATAATTTTGAGGAGGACCCTTAAAATTCCGGAGCAAGTCCAGTCAATGTCATCATATGCAGAACGGTCAGAGAATCGCCTAAGTAAACTAGGGCAGAATTTTGAGGAGGACCCTCAAAATTCAAAGGAACTCGCAATGTCTCTAAAGTTTCATAGTCATCGGTTCATCTAATTTATCCCATATTGAATACTAATGTATTTTAAATAACTACATTCATCATATGCACACACATTTTTGAAAACTTTATTTTTATGAAACAGCCAGATGCTACCCGTGGTAACTCAAGTAGGACTTCGATACAGAGCAAAGAAAAGCAGGCAGGCGGAGGCACGAACCAACCTTCCCCCGTAAAACTCATGATCATCCTTTGGGTACAGGAACAAGAAATATTCTCAAATTCGGGCACACCTCAGAATCATTATCTTCATAACGACAAAGTTGCCAAGCGCAAACACATTTCCAGCTAAGAAATACTCTGCTACTACTTATTATTTGTTCATTGCATGAGACTAAGCATTGTCTCCATCTTGCATAAGGCTAAGCTTTGCCTCCTTAATTGCATAAGGCTAAGAACTACCTTCCCCTGCATGAGACTAAGCATTTTCTCCACCTTTGCATGAGGTTAAGCCCTGCCTCCTTAATTGCATAAGGCTAAGAACTGCCTTCCCCTGCATGAGACTAAGCATTGTCTCTATTTTGCATGAGGATAAGCCCTGCCTCCTCAATTGCATAAGGCTAAGCACTGTCTTCCCCTACATGAGACTAAGCATTGTCTCCACCTTTGCATGAGTCTAAGTCTTGCCTCCTCAATTGCATAAGGCTAAGCATTACCTTCCCCTGCATGAGACTAAGAATTGTCTCCCGCTTGCATGAGGCTAAGCCCTACCTCTTCAATTGCATAAGGATAAGCATTGCCTTCCCCTGCACGAGACTAAGAATTGTCTCCCATCTTTCATAAGGCTAAGCCTTGCTTCCTCCTTGCATGAGACTATGCATTGTCTTCCATTTCGCATGAGGCTAAGCATTGCCTCCCTAATTGCATAAGGCTAAGCTCTGCCTTTCCTTGCATAACAGCAAATGCTATGCTACTTGAAATCTAGCATTATTTTCTATTTTTCTTAGGGCTAAGCTCTTCCCCCGATCATACACAAGACTAAGCTCTGTCTTGTTTAGCTTCGCATATGACAAAACATCATGTCTTTGCATCTCATGGGTTGAAACATTGCCATTCTATCTAAAGGCGTTATAGTCCAAAGGCATCATCCTCATAGCCAGAAGACAACATGACATGGCCTGAGGATATCTCAATATTGCACATCATTATTCAAAGGTGTCATAGTTCAGAGGCACCATTTTCATGGCTCGAGAACATCATTTCATGGCCTGCGAATCCCTTATCACGCAATTCATGGCCCAGGACATCATGGTCAAAGGACATCATCCCCATCGTCCAAATACATCTTTCATGGTCCAAAGGGAATTTGCATCATGTTTAAATTATCTCAATATACACCTGCATGCATTGTATTTAAGTTTTGCAGGTAATCCAGGAGGTAGCCGTTCTCCCAACGGGAACAATCTTCGCTCCAGTGTTCGTTCAATATTCACACCCTGTAACTACCTCAAATACAACCAACCACCATATGTTACCCATTTCCACTTGATTACTGTTAAAATACCAATAACCGGTTCAAGGTACATTCATTCACAACTCTGATGTCGTCCTATCTAGAAGAACCTGTCCATTCATACAACAACTCCATCAACTCAGTTCACCACTGGACCCAAAACTACACACGGCCTGGTTCCCATAAAACTAGGGATCAAAAATTGGAGTTCGGCCTCCATTTTGCAAATCAGCCCATTCGGTCAAAATCGGTCATCATTTCTTTACCCGACAACTCTTTCATCATTCCCGGGTAAAGAGGGGCAGCTGTTGATACCCAATTTTCCCTCATATTTTAAAAAATATATATATACTTTCAAAATAGTATATTTGCATTATCATTTAGTTTATAAACCTATACAAACTTGTTTTCATAATTTTCCATATTTTTTAAAGTCTTTAAATCAATTTCTTTCTGCATTTTATTGTATAAATATCCAATAATTATCCTTCAAATTATTTTTATGATGATTTAATCATCAAAACTTATCATTTACACCAAAATGTATGTTTTAAAATATTTTACTGCATTTATTGTATAATTACATTTGCATTTTTAGAAACTAGCCCACTCTTGAACTTATTTTCAGACCAAACAAAGGCCCAAAGCCTAATACACTAGCCCAAACAAACCCCAGCCCAAACCAAATTAACCCAACCCCTAACCCGGTTATGACCCATTTCTAATAACCCGACCCAACTACCTTTTAATCACGGTCGTTGATCTCTGAGATCAACGACCCATATCAAACCCTCCCCTTTAAACTAACCCAACCCCCAACCCTAATCCCATTCTCCCCCATCCACCGCCCTAATATCCCTCACCTACCTTCTCCCTCTTAAGAACCCTAGCTGCCGCCCCCTAAATCCTCTCAAAATTCCGTCTAATATGGGATTCTATGGCTACTACTTGCCATATATGACCTCCTACGGATGTTGGTTACTCTCCTATACTGCTTGCCTAAACATGGCAAGCAGATCTCCACAATATTGAACCAAAATATGTCCAAATCACAGATCTTTCTGCTATTTTGTCTACGTTCATCCTTTGTTCTATTGTGAGTACGAATATTTGTGCATTTTATGTTGATTCTTATTTTTCCTAAAAAAACTAGGGTTTACAGATCTCTTCAAATCGAACCAAAATTGGTTCGATTCTCTGATTTTGAATATTATTTGTGTCTATATTCGTCCTATGCTACCGTTTCTGTGTATATTCCGTTGATATTTATTTTTCCTAAAAACTAGGGTTTACCGTCTTATTCTCCTAATTTGATTTTGAAATGATTTATGTGTTCTTCTTTCCTTTTATGGTCTGATTGTTTGTATTTTCTTACTTACGTGCTGATTTTTACCACTATATAAACCCATTCCCTTTCCCCTTTTTGGACAGACAAAAAGTCACTAAAAACTCTCACTAAAATTGAGGTTCCTACTCTGTATTTGTTTGCTATTCTGTTCTATTTTGCTCTTGGCCGGTTGAAAGACAAGGCCACCTGATTTTTACTTTTCTAACCATCTCTTGGGTGTGAGCACTGCCCTGGGTTCTTGAAACCCTTGGGAACTTGACACATTTGAGACTCTGGGCCCTTACGGTTGTTCTTTTCTTATTTATTGAACAATCACTGGTTAGTTTCTAAATCCCCGCAATGTTTATTCTCTTATGTTAGCATGTTCTCTGAAACTGCACGACCTAATGTATTCCCTTTACTCTCTTTATGTGTGACTCAGCTTATAATTGCTAGTCTAATAATGTCTTTGCACCTAACTTAGTTAATTTAGACAGAATAAAGCATGTTTAGTTTGGTGTTGTTGATAATTCAAATGTTCTACCTTGATTATATGGTTCAATCCATGTTCTCTGCCTAATTCAGAACTTCTAGTGATTAATTGATGTTATTAGCATGCCTTAACTTGTTTATGACCTTTACTCTAAGTGGAGTATGCTCCTATGACAATGGTTGCCACTCTATGTGTTCTTGCCATATCCAATTCTGCACCTCTAACAACCTGTTATCCTTTAAACTAATCCTCCTTGACTGATACACTCTATGATATCTAATCATGTTTGTATTATACTTTGTAATCCTGAGTTTGGTATAATCTGATCCTTTAAGTTCTACACTAGTTGCATTACTTGGTTTTACTAGTCTAATGCCCTTGCATGTTGACTTTGCAATCCCAAGCTCTTTGTTTCTTATCATATGACACCCTGCCCAATATGTTAGTTTGCTTCTTGAGTTCATTATGTGATTATCTTATAGTGTTTGCAAATGCTTTTCCAAACCTATTACTATTTTCATTGATTGTTTCTTGTTATGAGTCTAATTTTGTGCCGGCTGAGAGCCAAAGCCCCCTCCCCTAATCTTCTCTATCAACCTACCTTGTGTGAGCACTGCTCGGGGTACATTTTGAGACCCTTGTGAACTCTGGCACACTAGGGTCTAAGGTTCTTTGGGCCACTTTGTCCTAATTGTTCAACTGTGCCCCTCCTTTTTCACCTACTGAATAAACCAATTGGTTTGTGTAAATGGCTGTTGATCAGCTCTCGCTACTGGGTTTTTGAAATTTTGTGTAAATAAAGATTGTTTTTCTGGGTTTGATTGGCTATGACTTCTAGGCTGTGGTGAAGCCTGTTGGATATGTAATTGAAGGCCTGGCTGGGCTGGGTATACTTTGGGCCTATCATAGGCCACTATAGTTATTTTGTAACTTTGTAATTTATTTCATTCATTGGGCCTGTAATTATGTTGTAATAACAATTGGGTGTTCATAAAATTGGGAAAATGGGTCTATTATAATGTTTGCTTGAAACAAGTAGAAATCCTTCCTATAGGTTTTTAATTTGCTCAAACATGTTCTGCTCCTATGTATCCTTAGAAATCCTGCCTATAGGGTAATACCACTCGCCTTAATGTGTTAATATTGAACTTTCAAACACTATTTCATTGCTTAACTCTGCCGCTATTAGAAAGCATGCCTATAGGATAAAACTGGATAATTCTGAGTATTTTCAATAGTTATCACTGCCAACTACTACGCAAATAACCTATAAATCATGTCTATAGGTTTAACCACTTATAATCTATAATTTCAACAATCAGCTCGCAATACCAGATTCCCTAAAATGTAAAGTTGTTTAGAAATCACGTCTATAAAGGTAGCATCTTGCATCTGAAACTGCCTGCATGTTCGAATCCAAAGATCACATGGAAGCTATGTCTATAGGGCCTAATTGCTTTAATTTGCCTCAATCCTGAAATTGTCCAATGTTTAATGTGAAAATTTGTTCGTGTGCATTTGTTGTCTAAGTAGGGAGGCTAACTTGAGCCCTAATTTGCTTTTATATGAAGTCCAACTTATTTTGTATGGCGCCTAGTTTTATCATTTCTTAGCAACTTAAGCTAAGTCTCGAAACCATCCAAAATAGAGGTCCAAATGCCTCCTGGGCCATTGGCATGGGACGGGCAGTGCACGCATAGGGCACGGTTTAGAATCAGCTAGTGCGCTTTAGGTAAAACCTCAAAGATAGTAATCGGGTTGCAGGAGATGATAATCTTTGCCCGCTGAATAATATGAGTTACACTCCACCTCGAGGGAGATACGAAGTACTATTTATGTTGCACGGGGTAATCCTTTAGGCTAAAAAACTTAGGACCCCCATCTTTTCTTTAAACCAATTATCTGTGTTTACTCAAGGACTTTCTAATAATAATTTTTTTTTTCAAACTTCTTATTTTTCTCTCTGACTATTTGACTAATTCATATAATTCAAGTTCGGTAGGGACCCACAGTTTTGGACCTCGAAGAGTGCCTAACACCTTCTCTTCAAGGTAATTTGAGCCCTTACCCGATCTTTGGTGACGCAAACTGGTTAAACCAGAGTAATTTGCAAATAGGTGCCCTAACGCACCTCAAACCCATTAGGTGGTGACTTTCTCTTTTAATACCTTCCTTTAAAGGAGTTGTCACGTGTCGAAACCCGATTTCGCGAGAAAGAGGGGCGCGACAGCAAATATATCCACTCACGCCATATAAGATATGGTTATACACAACCCAATTGATCTTGAACATGCACATGAATGAATTCCTCTACAAACCCCCAAATCACAAATGTAAGAAATAAAAAAAAAGAATTTAGGATTTAGCAAAGTTGACAAGTTCTGAGCACCAATACAATGCTTGTTGGGTTTATTAAGATGATTACACCCAAAATTGAAGCTTGATTCTTGTCTGAT
Organism: Nicotiana tomentosiformis; assembly: GCF_000390325.3. NCBI lineage: Eukaryota > Viridiplantae > Streptophyta > Magnoliopsida > Solanales > Solanaceae > Nicotiana > Nicotiana tomentosiformis. The sequence goes on from NC_090819.1 coordinate 131,717,963, forward strand.
GCCACCGAAAACCACTGTGGTCAAGGGGGTTGAGAGAAAGTGAGAATAGAGAATAGATGAAACAGAAAATGGCAAAAACAATTGGTGAAATAAGGTTTTTCAAACCTTATAGGTGACCCACAAGTTTTGAAAATGTAAAAAGGCCACAACCACTTTAAGCCACTCATTTGGAAAATTTTCAATCCAAAAGAAATTGAAAAATAAAGTAGGAGGTGGCCAATTTAAGTGTTTTGAGGTCTTCTTAACAATTTCTCTCGAGAGAGAATACTAGTAAAAGTTTCCACTCCCTAGACCGTTGCAATAGACCCCAACGTCCATGATCACTTCTATCTCTTCGCCACACTATTCTTCTTCTTTTGGTTTGAAGTTTGGTATAGAATACGAGTGAACTTAAATTCAATGCATCATTGGCCTTAAGTTTAGATGCCACAATTTGTACTTCAGATTAATTGTTATGTTCAAAATTATTGCAACTGAACTCTGTATCAATACTCTGAAGTTCGAATAGTTGCACGTGAACTTCAAACTAATCCTGCTCTTGAACTTCAAATCAATGGTCTATTGTTTGAACTGCAATGAGTATATGTCTTCCATACATATTTGATATAATAATTCGAATGTCACAGTAAGAAACTAGAAATTATTGCTAGATTAAAACTTTTGTTGATGAACTCAAGTTTTTTGTTGATAACAACCATGAAAATATTTCCTATTTTTTTGGATGAAGCCATCACATGAAATTAGGAGTTTATAGAATTAAGTTATGAGAAACACGAATTTTTTTTTTAAGTGCCAACCCTGACCATATAAGCATTCAGTTTCTTTTATAAAACTTTTTAGGACAAAGCTTCGTTACCTTTTCTTATCGTTTTATTGTGCAGTTAATCTAATATGGTTGATCTTACGATGCCAAACTGCTATTATGTACACTTGGTTTATAATTATATGGAAGCGATGGCGATATATTTTCTATTTTTTCGTCGGTAAACAACATATATTATATTTGTAGATCTTTTAAAACAAGGAATAAAATATAAACAGTGGCATAAAAAAGGGCTATCCGAGAATATCAGCCGAAAAATTCATGAAATAAAATTAGAATATCATACTTAGGTGGCATTCTCGACTTGAAAAGCATTGGTAGACTTTGTATACGGTCAAAACCGGGTTCGTCTATTGTGTGACCAATCGAAACTGAAACATGACAGGTTAGAGCTCGATCTCGAGTTATATCGAACCGAGGTGCGAAGTTACATCGTTGAGCTCGAGACCTAACAAGATCGAGACCTAACAAGATCGAGGAAAATTTGCCGAGCCAAATAACAGAAGGCCAAAATATCCGCGATCGGTTGGAGATCACGGCAAAAATCCCAGCACGTATCAAGGAGAGGCCGATTAATTAGCAAATCATGAGATTTTTTACTTTGTATTGAATTGTATCAAGAGTAGTACTCCCCTACTATATAAATGGGGTCTGATCATTTGTAACACACATTGCAATACGCATCACAAATCAATATACTGTCATTTCTAATTCTTATCATCTTGTTATTCTGTTCATATATCTGTTGAAGCATTTCTTGGTTCGAGGGTTATCAAACTCGAAGGCTAAGGTTGTTCAATTCATGTGGTTTGCATCTATTCTTTTATCGTCAATTTCAATATCAATCTGTTTTCTTAATTTGTATCAAGTTGAATCACATATCCTTAAAACCGCATATAAATTCAATTGTTATCTAATTTTGAGGGTGAACAGTTTGGCACTCACCGTGGGTCTAAGGATAATAGTGATTATCTGGTACAAACTTTCATATCAAATACTATTTTACACTTGTTCTTTGGAGTATCTTTGATTCCATGACCGAATTGTCGAACTCTTAGTCAGCACCCCTACACGTGGAAAATGATTTCGGTCATCACGGCAAAAATGATAACATAGCACCAGGGAATGACGTACCTCCGGTTGGCCCCGATGGAGTTCTAGCTGTAGATCTAATCGACGTCAGCTCGCATGTAGCCATCAACGCAAATTTGGCCGTCGATCTAGAGGGCAGCGCCCGTAGGGATGTTTGATCAGTCGCTCAAAGCACACATGGCAGTGAAGAGGGCGGGATCAGCCTGTGGGTGATCTTCGAAAGGTTGCAGGCTCAACAGGTAGCAATCGACTAGCTCCAAAACCAGAATCACCCACCGAGAAGGATCGAGCCCGAACCGTCCCTAGAAGTTTCCTATAGGGTTGAATCGGCTTCAAGGAAATCGAGCGAGAAAAAATCAGGGGCCGTTCAAGCAATCATGAATATGCTCAAATAACTGACAAAATGAATTGAGTCAGGGGAAAAGAAGATCGAGGCAAACGACAAGAAGGGGGAAACTTAAAACTCCAGGGTCGATCAAATCACGGGGGCACCGTCAATATTGAAGGGTTTGGATTCCAAAGAGTTTGTGAAGAAACCTTTCCCCCCAAGCGTGACTCCCAAACCGATTCCCAAGAAGTTCTGCATGCCTGAGATTCCTAAATTCAATGGAACGACTGACCCGAACGAGCATGTCACCTATTACACATGTGCTATCAAAGAGAACGATCTAGAGGATGGCGAGATTGAATCTGTTTTGCTAAATAAATTCGAAGAAACCCTGTCGAAAGGAGCTATAATATGGTACCACAATTTTCCACCTAATTATATTGACTCATTTGCTATGCTTGCAAATTCCTTTGTAAAGGAACACGCTGGGGCTATCAAGGTTGAAACTAAGAAGTCGGACCTTTTCAAGGTAAGGCAGAAGGATAACGAAATGCTCAGAGAATTCGTGTCTCGATTCCAAATGGAACGAATGGACTTGCCGCCGGTCGCCGATGATTGGGCAGTTCAATATTTCACACAAGGACTCAATGTTCGAAGCTCAATGGCTTCGCAGTAGTTGAAGAAGAATTTGATAGAATACCTAGCTATTACTTGGGCCAATGTGCATAATCGTTATCAATTGAAGATCAGGGTCGAAGATGACCAACTTGGGGCTTCTTCCGGGTTTGTTTATCCTATCAGACCCGTTGATAGAATCAAGAGGGGCATTGACTGAGAACCGAGGTGTAATAGAGATCGGTACCAACCAAACAATGGAGATCGTATGAGCAGTGGATCTGGGTGAAATCCTGTACGAAGTGAAAGGATAAGTGATCTAGGCCAGAGCTCTCGAGGGATCATGAGCAAGAACAACTTTGATAGGCCTATCGGGTCTAAAAAGGCACCACGATTATCAGAATTCAACTTTAACGTTGATGCAGCCGCCATCGTATCGGCTATCGGACGCATCAAAGATACTAAATGGCCTCGACCTTTACAAACTGATCCAACCCAAAGAGATCCCAACCAAATGTACAAATATCATGGAACCCATGGCCATAGAACGGAAGATTGTCGACAATTGAGAGAAGATGTAGCCCGGTTATTCAACAACATGCACCATCGGGAGTTTCTAAGTGGCCTAGCAAAGAATTATTTCAGAAATAGGAATTCCAATAAGCAAAACGAGCAAGAATAACCTCAATATGTCACTCATATGATCATCGAAGGGGTCGATATTCCCCAAGGTCCGATGTTAAAGCGCACTAAATTATCAATCATGAGGGAAAAACGAACTCGAGATTACATACCGGAAGAAGTCTATCTTTCAACAATGAGGATGCCGAAGGAATCATGCAGCCCCATAATGATGCACTGTTAATATCTATACTCATGAATAAAACTTGAGTTAAACATGTGTTAATTGATCTAGGTAGTTCGGCCAACATCATTCGATCGAGGGTCGTAGAACAATTCGGCATACATGACCAAATCATACACGTGGCCCGAGTACTAAATGGATTCAACATGGCTTGTGAAACTACTAAGGGAGAAATAACATTACCGGTGAACGCAGCCGGAACCATTCAGGAAACCAATTTTAATGTGATCGAAGGGGACATGAGATATAACGCCCTGTTCGGGAGGGCGTGAAGGGCGTGGATTCACAACATAAGGGATGTGCCCTCGACCCTTCACCAGGTGGTAAAATTCCCAACACCAAAGAGGATTAAAACGATTTACGGGAAGCATCCCGCCGCAAAGGAAATGTTTGTCGTCGATGAAGTAATTCCAATATCAACACTCTCATTGATAGAAGAGTCAGATTCGAAAGCAAAACAGGAAGCCAAATAGCAATCACCGATGCCGGCCTCGACACAACTGTACAAGCAGGGGACAGACGAAGACGGTGGTTAAGGGGTTCCTCGATCATTCATAGTCCCCGATGATTCTGATGCTACTAAATCAACGGTCGAAGAGTTGGATCAGGTCATACTGATCGAACATCTGCCTGATCGAAAGGTATACCTGGGCACGGGGTTAACTCCCAAGCTCAGGAAAAAATTCATTCAATTTCTTATAGCTAACATGGATTGTTTTTCTTGGTCCCATCTCGACATGACAGGGATCCCACCGAAGATCACCACTCATAAACTGAGACTGGACCCAAAATTCCATCTGATGAAGCAGAAGAGGAGACCCAGTCCGAGATCAAGCATGCCTTTATCAAGGACGAGGTAACTAACTCCTTAAAATAGGGTCCATCCGTGAAGTCAAATACCGGAATGGCTAGCAAACGTAGTAGTAGTCCCTAAAAAAATGGAACAAACTGAGAATGTGGGTGGATTACAAGGACTTAAATAAGGCGTTCCCCAAGGACTCTTTCCCTTTGCCTAACATCGATCGCATGATCGATGCCACAGCCGGCAACGAGATCCTCAGTTTTCTCGATGCCTACTCCGGGTACAACCAAATATGAATGAACCCGGTTGATCAGGAAAAGACCTCCTTCATCACTAAGTATGGCACATACTGCTATAACGTAATTCCATTTGGATTAAAAAATGTTGGTGCCACTTACCAACGCATAGTAAACCGGATGTTCGAGGAACAAATAGGGAAATTTATGGAATTTTACATTGATGATATGTTAGTTAAGGCCCTGTAAGCAGAGGACCGTTTAAAGCATTTGCAAGAAACCTTCAGTATATTGAAGAAGTACAATATGAAGCTGAATCTGGAAATATGCACATTCAGAATCGGATCAGGTAAATTTATCGAATTTATGGAATCCAACCGAGGAATCGATATCAACCCCAAAAAGATCAAAGATATCGATGATATCACGGTAGTGGACAATGTGAATGAAGTCCAAAGAATAATCGGGTGCATAGGCGCCCTGGGGTGATTTATCTCGAGGTCCTCCGATAAGAGTCATCGATTTTTCTTGTTGCTAAAGAAGAAAAACAACTTCACATGGACCCCGGAATGGCAACGGGCCTTGAAATAAATTAAGCGATATATATCGAGCCCGCTGATGCTTCACGCACCGAGGGTAGACGAACAACTATACTCGTATTTGGCAATATCGGAGATAGCAGCAAGTGGAGTCCTAGTTTGGGAAGAACAAGGTACGCAATTTCCAATTTATTATGTTAGTCGGACCTTGGGTGAGGCCAAAACTAGATATGCCCACCTAGAAATATTGGTGCTCGCTTTACTAAGCGCCTCTAGGATACTGAAACCGTACTTACAATGTCACCCTATATGTGTTGTGACAACTTACCCACTACGAAATATAATGCATAAACCCGAACTCTCACGACGATTGGCCAAATGGGCCATAGAAATCAGCGGGTATGATATTGAATATCGACCCCGAACAACCATTAAATCTCAAAGTTTGGCAGATTTCGTGGTTGACTTCACGCCGATCCTAATACCCAAGGTCGAAAGAGAGTTGTTGGTGAACTAGAGGACATCTTCGGGAATCTGGACCCTCTTTAAGGACGGTGCATCAAATGCAAAGGGGTCTGGACTTGGCATCGTACTGAAGTCACCCACAAGCAACATAGTTAGACAATCCATTTGAACTATGAAATTGACTAACAACAAGGCCGAATATGAGGCCATGATTGTAGGTCTCGAACTTGCCAAAATCTTGGGGGCAGAGGTGATTGAAGCTAAGTGTGACTCCCTCCTTATGGTGAATCAAGTTAACGGAACATTCGAAGTCAGAGAAGAATGAATACAAAGGTACCTAGATAAGTTACAGATAATGTTACATCGGTTTAAAGAATGGACTTTGCAACACGTACCTCGAGATCAAAATAGTGAGGCCGATGCCCTTGCAAACTTAGGGTTGTCGGCCGAGGAGAAGGCCATAAGGGGCAGTGGTACAACTCATAAGGTCAGTAGTAGAAGAAGGCCACCCCGAGATAAACTCTACAAGTTTAACCTATGATTGGAGAAATAAATACGTAGAGTATTTGAAGAACGGGAAACTTCCCTCAGATCCAAAAGAAACGAGGGCCATGCACCCAAAGGCAGCCCGATTCATCTTGTCTGAGGACGGAACCTTGCTCAGAACAATGTTCGATGGCCCACTAGCAATATGTCGGGGACCTGGAGATATCTAGTATGTTCTGAGGGAAGTTCATTAGAGCACTTGCGGAAATCATTCAGGCGTCGAATCATTGGTTCAAAAGGTGATCAGAGCCAGCTATTATTGGATCGACATGGAAAAAGATGTGAAGAAGTTCGTGAAAAAATGTGACAAATGCCAAAGATATGCTCCGATGATTCACCAACCCTGGGAACTGCTGTACTCGGTCTTGTCACCATGTCCATTCATGAAGTGGGGAATGGACATCGTCGACCTTCTTCCATGGGCGCTAGGTAAGGCTCAATTTATCTTATTTTTTGACTGACTATTTTTCTAAGTGGGTTCAAGCGTAGGCATACGAGAAAGTTAGGGAAAAGGAATCCATCAACTTCATTTGGGACCACATCATATGTTGGTTCGGGAAACAGTTTATCGGCAGCAAAGTGACCAAGTTTCTCGAAGATGATAAGATCAAAACAATCTTATCGAAACCTTATCACCCTAGTGGGAACGGACAAGATGAATCGACCAACAAAACCATAATCCAAAACCTTAAGAAAAGGTTAACCGATGCCAAAGGGAAATAGAAGGAGATCCTTCCCGAAGTCCTTTGGGCATACCGCACGGCTGCGAAGTCCAGTACCGGGGCTACTCCATTCTCATTGGTTTATGGCACTAAAGCCCTAATACCGATCGAAGTCGGGGAGCCAAGTATCAGATTCTGATATGCAAAAAAGGAGTAAAATGACGAGGCCATGAATACGAGCTTGGAGCTATTGGATGAAAGGCGTGAAGCTTCCCTTGTTGGATTGGCTGACCAAAAATAATGCATCAAGAGGTATTATAATCGAAGAGCCAACCTTCGATACTTCAATGTTGGTGACCTAGTACTAAGGAAGGTCACACTAAACACCCGAAATCATAACGATGGGAATTTGGGTCCGAACTGGGAAGGACCGTACCAGATTCTTAAGGTCACCGGGAAAGGTTCATATAAGCTCGGAATGATGAACGGAGAACAACTACCGAGCAATTGGAATGTAACTCACTTAAAACGATATTACCGCTAAGGTACGACCCCATCCATTTCCATTTATTTCGGACTAACACTTGCTAGGTGATCGACAAGTAGCGGCACGAATTTTAGGTCTGAAAGCACGCGTTGCACTCTTTGTTTCTTAGACCGATTTTGTCCCAAATTGGTTATTAGGCAAGGTTTTTAATGAGGCAACAATGGATTGTGCTAACTTAGAATCAAAGATCGATTATAAATCAGGGTCGGAGATCGCATTAACAGTATTCGAGGTTAATTGTAGCATTATCCTCTGATATGCATTACATTCGGATATCAACTTTAGCGAGGAAATTACTTCGTAAAGGAAGGGTCTAGATAGGTAGGATTTATTGTAAGGGCCAAACGGTCAAACGAACTGTGCCCACATAGATTGCTCGAGCACTTGCATAAAACATGTACGCATGTATAACCGTTTTGCACAAGAATAAAGAAAAGTACTTTCCTTGCAATCATCTTTTGTTTTAAAAATTTCCTCTTTATATCCCTTAAAGAATTTCGTACTTCCGATCTCCTAAAGGTAACGAGCTCAAGGACCGCTTATGACCGAAGTACGACTGATCACTCCCCCACTCGGGGACTTCTGTCAAAAAACAAACTCAAACGGCCCAAGTCACTAGGCCTCGGGGGCATAAGACCTATTAGGTAACCCCCCCCCCCCCCCAATTTTTAAAGGCCACAGCCATACCACTCGGGGACTGTTATCTTGGGCAAGCCCGGATAGCTTGGGAAAGCAAGTCCAATGGGCAGCTCCCAAACTAAAAGGCTATGGCCATATTAACACGGCTTAGAGACGTCCGAAACAAGTAACAAAAACTAGGCCTTCGAAAAAGAAATTTTTTCATAACCGGTTCTAAAGGCTACCCTCGGCAAACTATAATCTCGACTACCTACTTTGGGAAAAGGTTTTCGATAACAGCGAATCCCCAAAACGCCTTAAAACAGAGCAATATAAAGGCAGGATTCATTTGAACTTTCGAACATAACCTAAGTTATTTTATGCTAAGGCATTCCAGCCGCCTCCGTGAATACAAGTAATAGAGCAAAGGGAAAATTTGAAAGCTGAAAGGGAAAGAAAGCCTTATACACACACACACACACACACATATAGAGATTTACAATGGCAAAAACGGCCTCAAAAAGATGAAAAAGGAAAAAAATAAAAAACATCTAAAGGCCTAAATGGCCTGGTCCTCACCAGTGGTAGCGTCTTCATCCTCGGGATCTTCCTCGCCTTCATATTTGGTTAAGATCTCATAATCATCCTCGGGAAAAGCCAAGTTCCGGGCCCTGGCTTCTTCTACTTTGGTGTTCTCAATTTCCGTTAAGTTCTGAGCATGGACTCCCTCGAGGTCTTCTCTTCAAGCTTGCCACCTTACATGCTCCACTATGATTTTGGCCTGCGCCTGAATCACCTCGACATCAACCTTGAATTGGGCCACTTTAGCATTAGCCTTGGTCTCGACAACAACCACCTCTGATTTGGCCACCTTGAATTCCTTGGCCAAACTCTCTTCATGAGAGACAGCCGAGTTTATCTCAGATTGGAGCTCCTCGATCTTCTTGGCATGAACCAATGTTTTCTCTTTCGCAAAATGAAGCTGGGCCTCGACTGATGCCAGTTGCGCTTGGACAACTTCCTTTTTCGAGGTTATGAGATCCATATTTTTCTTGAACTCCTCGGCCTTAGCTTGTATAGTGTCTACCTATGCCTGGAGTTGCCCAATTTGTTCAAGCCTTTGACGAACTTGTAGGATCAAATCATTATCCATTGAATCCAGTTCATCGTCACTATCTTTAATTACTCGATTTACCTGCTCGGTCCACTCGGTATGCTCTTTCCGAGCCACTTCTAACTCGGCGAGAAGTCTCTCACTCAGAAGCTTATAAGTGTCCCTTTTCTCAGTAAGCTCCTGAACCTCGGCCTCGTATTGGGCTAACTCTTTCCAGTATCGAAGGAAAACCTCATGGTGCAGTACCGAGGCTTGCAAGCATAAAGAAAGTCATTAGGATTATTTAACTTAATATACATAATGAAAGGAAACTCGAAGTTACCTGATTCAAAGCTTGCTGAGCTTCATTGAATAGGAAGGGTGCTTCCACCGCATCCATCAAGGCCCGATCCTCTTCGGTCACCAAGCACCGAAGGTAGCTAGAAATCCTCACGGGGGAAGAGAAAACCTGGGCATCCTCCGGGACAGATAAAACTATTGACCGTCTTTGGTCAGGGTTAACGCTCGGGGCCGGGAACCGATCCACCAACTTTGGGCTCGAAGAAGACCCACTTACCCCCGATGATGGTACCTTATTTGGCACCAGAAAGTCACCAAGCCCAGTGACATCTTCTGAGGCAGTGGACTCTAACCCGTCCAAGAAGTTGTGGATATCTATCACCCCCTGAGGTCCCTAGTAAGAACGACCTTCTAGCATACTGGCCTCACAGATCATGGCATCAGAGAACTGAGGAGACCAGGTAAGGTCAATCGCCCCAAGCACATCTTTGGTGCACCTTCTTCTGCTCGAGGAGTGTCGGTCCCGGTCTCTCTCTCGACTCCCCTGGCTTGTGGTAAAGTAGCAGCACCCCATTCCGGTTTGGATTTCTCAGCCAATGCCTTCTCAGCAACTTCCCCGGCTCGTGGCAAAGCAGTTCACACCCGAGCCACTAACTCGTAATTGTCTTCTCCTTCTTCTTCAGGTTCATCCCTCAGTCAGCGGATTGAGTCCAATGATAGGACGCTTGTACTTTCCTTAGGTTTGCAGGCCTGCCTCTTCTTCGGGTTTTGCTTCTCCGAGTTCGGGGATCTCGGGGCCTTTTTTCTTTTCTTCTCATCACCTTGCCTCGGAGCAGGGGACTCGAGAGGCACATCCTCATCACCGGATGGAGGACTCATGACAACATCCTTTGGGAAACCGACAAAAGAAAACCAGACCGATACGAGTTCTACAACGAAAGGAGAAAGTCAAACATTATTGAATCAGAAAAGAAAAATTACCATGCTTACGGGTCTCCCACCTACCCTTCGACAATTCCATCCATGCACGCTTGGAATATGGTCTTTGAGAAATAATGTACTTGACCTACTCCTTGAGTTGAGGAACGACATCCGGCATCTGAGACACAACTGCACCACAAAAACACTGATAAGAAGGGAGGGAAGGGGATAAGCAATCAATAAAATCTTTAAGGTGAAGTTGCACTTATGCTTCATGTTCCATTTCTCGGGAAATGACAGGTACTCGGCAGGGATCAAGTCCGAAGTCCTTATTCGAATGAATCAACCCATCTAGCCTCGGTCTCGAGCCTCATCTATACTCGAGAACATGGCCCTACCAGCCCGGTGATCAAGTTTGATTAACCCCCCTTGATAGAGTCGGGGACTATACATATGCATAAGATGATCAAGGGTGAAGGGACACCGCTCGATTTTGTTTGTGAAGAAACCTAGAAGAATCACTATCCTCCAGAAGGAAGGGTGAATTTGACCAAGGTTCACCTCGTACCGGGTCTAAGGGACCCAACATAAAGGGGTAAGTGTAAAGACTTAAAAAACCCTCCACGTGGGTAGTAATTGATTCCTCAGGCAAAGGCACCACCACGTGCTTATCGGCCTAGTTGAAATCCTCTTTGACCTTGGAGAGAAGATAATCGATGATCATACATATATATCTCGAGACCGGCTTGCATCGACCCGGTACCAAAGAAGTGTTTTCGACCATGAAATCAGCAACGGCCGGGCACCCTGCAGGAATGAACTCTTCAGGATGCGTTTCCACTACAGCCCCGTCGCTGGCAGATCGTGACGAAGAGGCGGTCTCCTTTTGTGGTACAGTCTTACAAATTTTCGCCATTTTAGAGCAGAGATGAAGAAGAGGAAATTAAGAAGGTACGCTTAGTGGTTTGCAAAAGGTTCAAGAAATCTGGGTAAAAACGTTGGAGAGTGAAGAGATTTTTGAAGAACAGGAATAGGAGGAGCTTTGAATGTAAAGGTTTAATGAATGAAAGTTGGGATATTTATAGTCTTCTAATAACAGTTCAGAACCTGTAACGGCCGACCAACAACTCACAGGCATTTAATGCCTTGGTAACTGGACCGACGAGATGTTTCAGTAACCATTTGTCGCTTATATAATGATCTATCTAAGCGGGATTCGGAAGTTCATATCATTGCTCGACATCTTCTCACCGAAAAATGAGGGGACTATCTGTTTACGGTCGAAACCGGGTTCGCCTCTTGTGTGACCAATCGAGACTAAAACATGACAGGTTAGAGCTCGATCTCGAGTTATATCAAATCGAGGTGCGAAGTTACATCGTTGAGCTTGTGACCTCGGAACCAAACAAGATCGAGACCTAACAAGATCAAGGGAAATTTGCCAATCCAAATAACAGAAGGACAAAATATCCGCAATCGGTTGAAGATCACAGCAGAAATCCCAGCATGTATCAAGGAGAGGCCGATTAATTAGCAAAAGCATGAGATATTTTACCTTTTATAGAATTGTATCCAGAGTAGGACTCCCCTACTATATAAAGGGGGTCTGATCATTTGTAACACATTGCAATAAGCAGCACAAAGCAAAATACTATCGTTTTTATTTCTCATCATCTTGTTATTCTGTTTATACATCTGTTGAAGCATTTCTTGGTTCGAGGGTGATCGAACTCGAAGGCTAAGGTTGTTCAATTCGTGTGGTTTGCATCTATTCTTTTATCCTCAATTTCAATATCAATCTGTTTTCTTAATTTGTATAACGTTGAATCACGCATCCTTAAAACTGAGTATAAATTCAATTGTTATCTGATTTTGAGGGTAAATAGACTTCAAGGTGGGTCAGCTAAACCTCCCTTATGAAGTCTCTATTAATCATATTCACTGCACACTTCATCATATGTAATATGCTAATTTCCGTTGTTGTTCATACATAATTGTGTGCTTTTATGCATGTGTACTGTTACGGGACAACTTCTCCAAAGTGTCAGCGGCACTCAAATTGCTCGTATGGCGCTGATAGTCCCACCTAATTACAAGCCAGCCTTCTCTTGTCCCATATTTCTTGGCACGATCTTGTGCTTGTGATAAAGCTTGCCTCCGAGGCTTAGCTTCTCCCTTTCTCCTGTGCCGAAGGTGGACCTACACATAAGACTGAGGGTGCACCAGCACCCGTGGCTTCGGAAAGTTTCAGTATATATGTATAGATTTACATCTAGGAACTCCAATATATAAGAGTTGGCACTCGCCATCATAAATGAGGAAGGTGGTCACTTCTAGAGGAAGACCCTGTTAAGAATTTTGTGCATCTTGAGTTCGAATTTTTTAAGAACCAAAGTTTTAAATTTCAATTTTGTTTCAATAATAGGGAACTCATCTTCTCCTTATTCCTTTTGTGCTTTTCTTGTTTTTTTCTTTCCTCAAGCTGCGGAAGCTCTATTTTTGTCTTTTCTTATTTTATTCTTTTTAATGACCGAGCCCTTTTGTTATTTTCAGGTTATTCCATTTTACCCACAACACTCTATTATATTGAAGAGAAAGAGATAGACGACCCCTTACATTTTTGTAGGAAAACAATTAAATTCATTAGGATTGAGATGGGAAAAAATTAAATTTAAAGGTCTACTTTTTAAGTAAAAAAAGCATATATCAAAATTGAATTATTCTTTTAATCAACTTACCAAAATTAATATAGGCACTTCCTTGACTTGTTTGAACTTTTTTGGGATTCCATTTAATATTTGTGTATAAAGAGATAGTATTTTTAATGGTACAGGCTAACTAAATAACATAAATTAATCAAAATTCAACTATCCAACAAAATGCACACCCTTGTGGTTTTTACACAGCGAGTGATAGATTTACATCAAAGACGGCAATGCACCATGACTTTTAAATCTTGGGTCCATCTATGTCTGTGTCTCCCTTTTGATGTCAAGGTTTCAGCCTTGTCTTGCTGTCAGATATACATGTGGCACTTTTTATTGATTCTTGCTTGTGTTTCAAAGTTATGAATCTCTATTAGTATACATTTTTACTTTGAATATCAAAATATAAAATATGCATGTATAGTAAGTTTTAGTTTTAGTTATCCACCCTCGAGTCACCTGATATCTAGCTTTAGAATATGAAAACTCGTTGAGGAAAATTATTAATGAATGTCATATATAATTAGTGGTATTATTTAATTTTTTAGCTCTGCTCCAAGTTGTCATAATTATTACTACCTCCATTCCAATTTATGTGAACATGTTTGACTGGGTACAGAATTTAAGACAAAATGAAGACTTTTTGAATTTGTGGTCCTAAACAAGTCCAAAAGGGGTCCAAAATATTTGTGTGGTTTTAAAAGTTTCTCATTAAGGGTAGAATTGGAAGTTTAAGCTAAATTGTTTCCAAATTTAGAAACGGGTCATTCTTTTTGGAACGGACCAAGAAGGAAATAGGTTCACATAAACTGGAATGGAGGGAGTAAATTATTCCGTTTGATTGGTTTATCTATATAAACAAAAAAGACGAATAGCCTAAATCGAAAAAGTTCAAAATATGGTTAAACCAAACCCAAAATAGTTAATACCCGGAACGTCCAAATTCTAGATTCGTCTTTGATTCTAATAGTAGTTGATTGTTCTTGTTGGTATGTACTATGGATTGAGTGAAAAAATCATTTTTCATTTACTAATTAATATATTGGTGAGCACCGCTTTAACCACTTCCTTAGCCTATGGCCTAATCAATCTTTCATGATGTCATGCATGGGTTGCTTTCCGATCTTTCCCCATGACTCCTTGGATGTGTAGCACCCTAATAAGCCTCTTGGCACCGAGTGTCATGTAGGATGTTCCTTTGGTCTTGGCTGCACCAAGCAACTAGTGTCCATGTGCCTATATTGCACGACCGATAGTCTGTGCCCACGCCCAGCAACATCGATGCTCAAAAGCGCCCGTCAGCAGTCAACGACAGCCCGCATCTTGCTTCTACAAGAAGATGCCCCACATCCAGCGTTCGCTCATGTCCTATTGTTTCTCCCATAGTGCACACGCAAGTATACGTGGTCGTACAAGTAATAAAATGATAAGTAGAGTGTCGAACCCACAGAGACTTGTATCAACTACACACAAAATTCACCAAGATTGTTATTCAGTCGAGCCAATTCGAGTTCAAGAGTTTAATTATACTAAACTATAATTTTAAGTAGTAACTAAATTATCAAGCAGCAAAACGGTTGTTGTGTAATCAGTAGAGACAATATTCCAGGGTTGTGATCGATTCACCAATCCTATTGTGTTCTAGTTAACTCTCCCTTTCATACAATTCACTCATGGTTGCTAATTAATCAAACAATTTCTCTCGTAGCCTTCTCCCAAAGTACTACTTGCCTATTCAAAATAGATTAACGCCTATATTCATATGAAATCAATCTATTAAGAAAGCATTAAGATTACGATATTTAATTAAGCACAATGACTAGGTATATTCCTATCCTAACCACAATTCCCTCCCCCCGACAGTTAAGATCGTGCTCTCTTCAATTCTTCTCTAATCTAAACATGGTTTTCCCAAGCCTAGAATAGATAGTTAATAGAACCTAACTGCTGGCCAGACAATTAAGCAATTAATCACAAAGGTGAAGAAACAACCATATATTGGTGAATTGCAATCAAGGTTAAATCAACGTTAAACAACAATATTCATGGCTAAATCATAACCTAGAACTATGAGTTTTAGCCACTCATGATAGTATCAAACAAATTCATAAGTATTGGATAATTGAAAATACTAAGAAAAGATGAAAAAATCTGAAATATCCTTGCTCCCGAATGCTCCTCGTGTGTCTCTAGGTCTAAAGTGTGTCCAAAGTGCATAAAATAACACTTTTCCATGTATTTATACTAAGTAGGGTAGGACCTAGACGAAATCACCCTTTCCTAGCCGAAATTGGAAAACTTGCAAACTTAACGCTTTCCATGCATCGCCCAGTGCGTCGCACAAATGCTTTTTCCTGTCAGACCACACAAAACCCAGTCTCTGAACTTTGGAAATTTCTGACAAAACTTTGCACTAATGCGTCGCACAGTGTCTCGCACTAGTGCATTTCTTCAGTAGTTGCTTCTTCCTTGAAATTTGACGTCCAGAATTGATCCTCGACCCCCGAACATGATCCCGGCTTAATACCTTGGGCTTTTACTCAGATTTCAAAGCTCCACATATCTCGAATTAGTTCCACAATATCTACATAACTCAGAATCACTCCTACAAGGCATAAAACACACAATAAGTGCAAGACACTAGCGATTAAAGCTCAAACACAATAAAAGTGCAGTAAATTAGTGTCCGATAAGCGACTAAAATACGCAATTATAGCCTACCATTAACACCCCACACTTAAACTATTGCTCATCCTCGAGCAATCAAACTACACTGTATATAGACACAACATATTTAAACAATCCTCCTAACTCATTACACCAAGAATATTTAAAATAGACTAGGCACAATAGTGTAACATCATCACCTCAAGATTTGACTTACAAGCACCACGCATTTTTCACAACCCGCTCACTTACTCTATCATAGAGTTCAAGCATTACCTTTACTTTATGAATCAAGTGCCCTCACACAACAAAAGAGAGTAGTTCCACACTTAATAAAATTTAAGAACAAATAGGAACTCAAGATAAAAAGAATTCTCTCACTCTCAGAAACAACTTTCATATGCCACAAAAGATGCACCATAGGCTTGCCCGCAGTGTACTGCTCTACTAATCGAGCTCATTCAGTCTATGATCAAGTAGGATTTTAATTAGTTGTAATGTAGGTTGCGGGTCGGGTAGGATACATTTGGATATAAGAGTGACTACACCTCCCTAAGCACTTTAATACATACACTTTAACATTTAAAACCCCACACTTATGTCAAACCATAACTCCACCTTCACATCAATGTATATTAACTCCATACTTCTTTAAGCACAATTACATCAAGAGTCATCACTACTAAGGAATATTGTTCACAACAATACAACTATTTTTTTCTTTCTTTTTCAATTCAAGTGGCTCTTAATTTTTCAAAATAGTGCACCTTTCTCATTATTTCATTAGTTCCACTCAAAAGCCAAACCAACCACCCCACACTTTAACTTTTACAAAGTTCATTACAATTCAAATGCTCGTGAGAGGTGAAAACGTTCAAACAGATGGTTAATTCAAACAAATGGGTAAGGCTTGTAATGTGGTTGCCAAAGAAATAGGATTACATGCTCAAAGGGTTAACTATGATACATAACAATTAGGCAGGTAAAATATATATATATATATATGGCTCAACAAAGAAACACCTATATCACTTCCAAGACTGAACAAAACTACTATTTTGCTTTGCAAACACACGGGGCAAGTTCTAGACATCAAATGCAATGATCAAAATAACACACAAACGTCACACACACATGGCACATAACTCACTCAGGATTGCACTCATTAAGACACTCTAGTCAAAGCAGTTAAGTAAAGTTAAGATCATACAATTTAAGGTACTTATACAAGAGTCAAAAACTAAGCCTAAGTGTCACAACCAAAGTACTCACTATTCTCAAGGCATAACAAAGTGAAGAGATATTGCTTCAATTCCAATCACAGCACACTGGCTCCTACTCCTAAAATAAATAGAACTAACTATACCCGGTTCAAACAAAGTCCTTGAAAAAGAACTGCGGTATAAAGAAAACTAAGGGGGAATTATTACACTACCTACTGTCACGACCTAAAATCCGCATGTTGTGATGGCGCCTAGCTCAATACTAGGCAAGCCGTGATAAGTAGGGATTTTAACCTATTATTTTCTCTCTTTTACTTGTGTTTTAGGCCAAAAATGCTTTAAGGTATTTCCGAAAACTAATGAAATATGCTTGCTTGCAGGAATTGTTCAAAATTATCCAAAGGAGTCAAAATCAACTCACAAAGGAGTCAAAAGTTGAACAAAAACCAAGGCTGGGCAAAGAGGTCTGATGTGCAGACCGCACAAATATTGTGTTGCCGCGAAAGCCATGATGCGGCCGCGATCATAATTATGCGGTCCACGAGAGGGAGATTCAGAGTTTGTCATTTTTGGGCTAAATGATGAGCACAGACCGTACCAGAAAAATGAGGCCGCGAAAGCACCTGTGCGGCCGCAATTGAAATTACGCGGACCGCGATGACTGAGATTCAGAGAGCTGACAACTTGAGCAAAAGAGAGAAGTGCGGACCGCACCAGAATTTTTCGGCCGCGGAAGTCCCTTGTGTGGCCGCTATAAAAATTATGCGGTTCGCAAGATGAAGAATCAAAGAGTTGATTTCAAGCGAAACTCAAGCAAGTGCGGACCACATCACTTTTATACGGCCGCATAATCTGGAGCGCGACCGCACTTAGAATTATGCGGTTCGAGAAAGTTCAGCTCAACCTAGATCCAAAAGAGAAGAACGCAGACCGCATCAGAATTATGTGACTGCAAAAGCAAGAGTGTGGATGCACTCAGAATTATGCGGACGCACAACATCCGCAGGGGAATTTTTGTCAGATATTTTCATCTTAGTATAAATAGAACTTTTTGTCATTTTTAGATTATGTTATGTTTGGTATGAGCACCTGAGACGGCTGACTTTCCCGTTTTTGGAAATTTTGTACTAGATTCACTTCTTAACATTAGATTTTCATTTCATAAATTACTATTACGGATTTTATCTTCATTTCATTTTTAATTTCTGTTATTTCCATGAGTAGCTAAACCCATAGCTAGGGTTGTTACCCAACCCTAGTGTGGGTATTTAATGGGTGTTTGATTTTAGGGCTTGAATGTGAATGGGTTAGTGATATTTAGCCTAGTTCTTGCTAGAACTCAAGAATTAATGGTTGCAAACATTGATTTATGCCTTTATTACTTAGTCTCTACTTGATAAAGAGGGACTAAGTCTAGGAAAACTAGGCTAAGAAGGAATTGGGGTGAACTCAAGGAATTGATAGCTCCAACTAAAGGGTTAAACCTAGAGATAGTAATACCCAACTTGAGCTAATATCACTTGATTTGCATGAATACCCATTTGGGGGAGCAAGCAAACAAATGTCACCGAGGATGCACTGCGGTTATGGCTATTTTCCTTTTCTCTACGGGGAAAGGCTTTGGACTAGATAGAGAGATTGCCCAATTATTCCATCCACACTTGGGATGAGTTGGCCGAGAAGTTCATTGAAAAATTCTTCTCTCCGGGGCACATGGCTACACTAAGGGTCAAACAAGATCCCAATGAGCCATTGCACGAGATTTGGGAAAGATATCGCACCATGGTCAAAGAATGCCCGGACAACGATATGGCCGAGGCCATGATCCAATAGATCTTCTACAGAGGGATCAACACAACAAATCTGTGTGTGCTAAATCAACTCGCTGGGGGTAACTTCATGAACACACCTTATTCTGAAGCTTGTGAAATATTGGATGATATGGCGGATACCTCTTCGGCGTGGCAAAGTAGAGCCAATGTTCCTCAGGTGACCCAAATGTTATTCACCTATACAAGGAGCTACATGGACATGGGCAAGCTATTGCGGAGTTGACAACCACCATGAACCAATTGGACAAGGCTCAACTTTAACATGTTCAAGGGTCGAAACAGGTGAATTTTATGGAAGGGGTGAACATGATGGTAAACAAGAGACGACAACGAGGTCAACAAGTACAAAACCATCCGGAACAATTTGAGCAAAGTAATAGTGGGTATAATCAAGATGATTCATATGATGAGCAAGATGAAGAGGTTAAATATGTTAACAATTATCAAGGTCAAAGAAGTAATGCTCCAAATCAACAACATTGGATATCACAATGAAACCAAGGAAACTGGAACAACCAAGGCCACCAAGTAAATTGTAGTAGTGGCAACAACAATAATCAACTCAATTGGGATAATCAAGGTAATCAAGGCAATTGGGGAGTAAATAATCAAGGTAATTGGGGTGGAAATAATCAAAGCAATTGGGGGAATAACAATAATCAAGGGGGTTGGAACAATAGCAATCAAGGAAATCGGGGGTCGGGCTTTCTGAGGCCCCTGATGTATCAATAACCAAATAACCCACCTTCATATCTGTCGCAAGGTCCTAGTTCTTCCAATAGTTAAATGGGACGGATTGAAAACATGTTTAAGCAAATGATGGAGAAAAATGCCGACTCCGATGCCCAATTGGCCTCCCACAACACTTCTATCCGCAACTTGGAGGTACTAGCAAATGATGGAGTTGCCAGTACCTCAAACCAACGAAGATATATGGGTGATGATGTGTTGGTGCAAGATGATGATGAGCCAAGCAATGATGTTCAAGCTAATTAAGAAGCGAGGATTGATATTGATGAAAATATGGAGGAGATGCAAGAAGAAGTGAACACGTCTAGGGAGCACGTGACTGACATGCCGGAACCGGTAGTGCCAAAGGCTAAGGTACCAATGCCAAGGCCTCCTCCTCCATACCCTCAAAGACTTGCAAAGAAAAATAATGAGAATCAATTCAAGAAATTCATTGATATGATGAAATGTTTGTCGATAAATGTGTCATTGGTTGAAGGATTAGAACAAATGACGGGATATGCCAAGTTTATGAAGGATTTGGTAACAAAGAAGAGATCAATGAACTGTGAAACGATCAAAATGACACATCAAGTGATTGCTATGGTGAACTCCATGTCTCCAAAGTTGGAAGACCCCGGTTCTTTCACAATCCCCTGCACTATTGGGAGTGCCGATTTCGAAAAAGCTTTATGTGATTTGTGGCCAAGCATTAACTTGATGCCCTATTCTGTGTTCAAAACATTCGGGATTGGGCAACCAAGACCCACATCAATAAGGTTGCAAATGGTGGATCGGACAATATTAAGGCCATTGTGGATAATTGATGAAGTGTTAGTTAGGGTTGACAAGTTCATCCTTCCTGCAAATTTTGTGATACTTGGCTGTGAGGTTGACTACGAGGTGCCAATCATTATGGAGAGAACTTTCCTTGCTACAGGAAGGCCTTAGTTGATGTGAAAGCTGGAGAGCTCACCTTCTGGGTGGGCGATGCAAAAGTGGTGTTCCATGTTTGTAAATCAATGAGGCAGCCAAATAGCAATGAAGTGTGTTCGTTCGTGGATCTTGTGCGAAGTGATTCTTGATGACACAAGTGTTGTGGTAAATATGGAAGATACCTTGGAAATTGTGTTGTTGAATCATGATGAGGATTAGAAGGAAGGCTTTATAGAATGTCTCAATGCTTTGCAAGGAATGGGATCATATACTTATAAGCACCGAAAACTTTCCCTGGATCTTGAAAACAGGAAGCCTCCACCAACAAAGCCCTCAATCGAGGAGCCTCCCACCTTGGAGTTAAAGCCTTTGCCTTCGCACCTAAGGTATGAGTTTTTAGGCTCTTGTTCCACTTTACCTGTTATTCTTTCCTCGTGCTTAACTAACATGCAGGTAGATTCCACCCTTGCGGTGCTTCAAATGAGGAAGAAAGTAATAGGTTGGACATTGGCGGATATTCGGGGTATAAGCCCCACCTTTTGCATGTACAAAATCATTTTGGAGGAGGATGCCAAACCCTCCATAGAACATCAAAGACGATTGAATGAGGCCATGCAAAAGGTAGTAAAGAAAGAGATCATCAAGTGGTTGGATGCCGGGGTGTTTTACCCCATTTTCGATAGTTCGTGGACCTCACCAGTGCAATGTGTCTAAAGAAAGGGGGCATGACTATGATAACAAATGACAAAAATAAATTGATCCCCACAAGAACTGTCACCGGGTGGAGAGTGTGCATGGATTATAGAAAACTCAACAAAGTTAGCGGGACGTGCTTATTATTGCTTCTTGAATGGATATTCCGGATATAACCAGATTCTTATTTCACCAAAAGTCCAAAAGAATACCACCTTCACTTGTCCATATGGCACTTTCGCCTTCTCGCGGTTGCCATTCGGGTTATGCGATGCACCGACAACTTTTCAAATGTGTATGATGTCCATCTTCACCGATACGGTTGAGGTCTTTCTCGAGGTTTTCATGGATCATTTCTCTATCTTGGGCGATTCTTTTGAAGAGTGCTTGGATAACTTGGATAAGGTATTTGCACGTTGTGAAGAAACTAACTTGGTGCTGAATTGGGAGAAGTGTCACTTTATGGTCAAGGAGGGCATTTTACTGGGTCACATGATTTCCAAGAATGGTATTGAGGTTGATAAAGCAAAAATTGAAGTGATATCCAAACTCTCTCCCCCTACTTCTGTAAAGGGAGTGAGAAGCTTTCTAGGTTATGCGGGGTTTTACCGCCGATTCATCAAGGACTTTTCAAAGATGGTAAACCACTTGTGCAAACTCTTTAAGAAAGATTACAAGTTTCTTTCAATGAAGATTGTATGAAGGCACGTGAACTACTCAAGTATAAGTTGACTACCACTCCTATTATCACTACGCCAAGTTGGAGCTTACCATTTGAACTCATGTGTGATGCAAGCGATGTGGCAGTTGGTGCGGTATTGGGGAAATGAGTTAATAAGATCTTTCATCCGGTCTACTATTCTAACAATACCATGAACGAGGCCCAAGTCAACTATACGGTGACCGAGAAAGAACTCCTAGCCATTGCCTTTTCTATGGAGAAGTTTTGCCCGTACCTAATGGGTACAAAGGTGACTGTTCCCACTGACTATGCGGCACTTCGTTATTTGATAAGAAAGAAAGTCTTTATGACAAGGTTGATTTGGTAGGTTCTTCTATTGCAAGAGTTTGATATAGAGATTCAAGACCGAAAGGGTAGTGAGAATCAAGTGGCGGACCACTTGTCCCGATTGGAGAAGGAGGGAAGGCCACATGATGGCCTTGAGATCAATGATTCATTTCCTGATGAACAAATCCTTTCCATTTCTATGACTGGGATGCCATGGTTTGCCGATGTGACCAACTGTGTTGTGAGTGGCATTGTTACGAATGGGTTCTCCTCAAACCAAAGGAAGAAGCTCAAACGGGACTGCTTGGACTATTATTGGGATGAGCCATATCTCTTCAAAATTTGTACTAATGGTGTTATCCGAAGATGTGTACCAGAAGAAGAACAATTAGGTATTCTTGAAGCTTTCCACTCTTCACAATATGGTGGCCACAATGGTGGAGCGAGAACTGCTACAAAGGTTCTAAGTTGTGGATTCTATTGGCCTACCCTTTACAAGGACGGTAGCTATCTCGTTAAGCATTGCGATGAATGTCAAAGGGCCGGTGGGATCTCCAAGAAAAAGTGAGATGCCTCTCACCACCATCCTGGAGATTGATATTTTTTATGTTTGAGGCATTGATTTTATGGGTCCGTTTGTGAGATGATGTGGGAACACCTATATATTGGTAGCTATGGATTATGTGTCCAAATGGGTTGAAGCCGTGGATTTTCCCCACAATCAAGCTCGGAGTGTGTTAGCTATCTTGAAGAAGAACATATTTACAAGGTTTGGTACTCCAAGGGCCATCATTAGTGATGGGGGATCACACTTTTGCAACAAAGCTTTTGATACTTTACTCTCCAAGTATGGTGTCACTCACAAAGTGTCGACCCCATTTCATGCTCAAGCAAGTGGACAGGTTGAAGTCTCCAACCGGGAGATCAAGAGTATTATGTCAAAGACTAGGAATTCCAACCGGACAAATTGGTCGAAGAAACTTGACGATGCTCTTTGGTCTTATAGAACAACATACAAAACACCAATTGGTATGTCTCCATATCAGTTAGTGTTCGCGAAAGGTTGTCACCTCCCGATAGAACTTGAGCATAAGGCTATGTGGACGTTGAAGAAGCTTAACCTTGAGTGGGGTGTAGCTGCAAATCTTAGGGTGGATCAATTGAATGAACTTGATGAGTTTCGGTTCCATGCATACTCCAGTTCGTCCTTGTATTAGGACAAGATGAAGTACCTTCATGACAAGTATATCCGGAACAAAGAATTCAAAGAAGGTGACCTTGTTCTTTTATTCAACTTTCGGTTACGGATGTTTCCAGAAAAGCTTAAATCAAAGTGGAGTGGTCCTTTTGAAGTGGTACATCTCTCTCCTTTTGGTGCTATTGATTTGAAAAATAATAATGGTGAGATCTTTAGAGTCAATGGGCTCCGGGTGAAGCACTACCTTGGTAAGGTTGATGATGGCCACGTTGTGGCATTGCTCCATTTCAAATGAATAATGGTAACATGCGTCGTGCCGCGACATTAAATCAGGTGCTTCTTGGGAGGCAAACCATGTGTTTTTCTTTCTTTTGATTTTCTTGTTAGATTAGGAATTTTTTTGGACTAACTGGTTGTGAAGTGTATGCAGGAATTGAGTGTGCAGTGCAGAAAATTGACAAGACAAAAATTGTCCAAGTGGTGAAATTGTGTGGACCGCGCCAGAATTATGCAGACCGCACAAGCCCTTCGTGGCCGCACAATTATGTGTGCGGTCGTACAACTGAAAGATGGAAAATGACAACTCTATGAAATTTTGCCTAACAAAATCTCTTAAGGATTCGCGGTCGCAATCAAAATTTTGCGGCCCGCACAAATTGTATGACTGCAACCATTTTTATGCGGACCGCGTCACTGAATCATCTGCTGAGTTAGAAAAGGTAAAGTGCGCGGACCGCACCAAAATTGTGCGGCTGCACTCAGGTAAGTAGGTGGGACAATATGGTCAAAGTATAAATAGGACTTTTTGAGACTATTCACACTTTACACACTCTGACCTCGCAAGCTAGACTAAAGCACAATGCACTCTTTCTTGTTTTCAATCTCATCCCATATTTATCAAGTGTTGATTTCCTACTACATTTCATTACTAGTATGTTGATTTCAATGAATTAATTTCATCTTTTTCATTTATTTTCTATTTGTTTTAGTTTTCTTTTTTATCTAGGGTTAGATTCATTCCAAAAATGTCAAATTGATGCTTAATTCTTGTTTAGAAGCATGTAGGTAGTATTTGAATGCATAATGGGGGCTGGGGTTAGAAGTTTTTATTGTTTAATTTCCACAAATCATGCCTAATTAGTGAAAACCCTAGTATTAATCGTACTTCAGTGCCACTCTGATTTGAATTTCGCGGCCACTCACATTTTGTGCGGTCCGAGCTAGGGTATGCAGCTGCATACAAAATTGTTCGGTCCGCCATACCCTAGGTTGAAGGCACTTGTCATTGCTAAGAATGTGCGGCCGCACTCAATTTTGTGTGGTCCACGTTTGGTTTTTGCGGCCGCACTCAATTTTGTGTGGTCCGCATAATTAAACTTCAGAGACCCAACAAATTGATTATGCAGCCGCATTGAGGTAACTTCAGAGAACCAGTAGTGTGAACCTGGGATCTCCGCGACCACACTCAATTTTGTGCTGTATGTGATGGGTATTATGCGGCCACACTCATTTTTGTGCAGTCCACGATGGGAAGTCCACGACCCCACTCACTTTTGTGCGGTCCGCGCTGCCTTGTTCTAAGAAGCAGTGTCTTTTGTTCCAACTACAATTCAATAACACATGTTGAACCCCAATTTTAACTGACTTTAACTACTTGTGCGTTGCAGATAATGATGCGTTCTCGTGGTCAAAGTGGTACTTCCAAAGGGAGGGCAGAATCCTCCCGAAGCCGGGGTAAAGGAAAACCTAACATGCCACTATCAGTCCAGAAAGTCTTGGGAAAAAAGACTACTCTCAGTAGACCACCTCCAGAATCCTCAGGCACCAGTGAATAACTCCCATCCAGGGAAACTTTTGAGGGGGATTCTATACAACCACAACCAGGGGCACAATCGCAACAATTCCCCGATAGACTCCATTTAGTCAATGAACCTACCTCCTCCTCTAGTTCTTATGATGGCTCAGAGGGAGGTAGTCAGGCATCTGAACCATCTTCCCCACCTGCTACAACACCTGCCACAACAGCTACCCCAATCAATTTAGATGATGGTGATGAGGTCCCGGATGACGGTAGAGGGGGTGACACAATTGTGGGAGGCCTGGCTAGATCAAGGAAGCCGGAGGTGGGGGTTGATAGATTTGTAAGTGAGAAGGCGTATGCAAGATTTCGGGAATGGTTGCCCCAAAGGTCGCTCACTCTTGAGTGCCAATTCATAACCAAAGACCTAAGCCAACACAATCCGAATGTCCTAAAGCAATTTACGGAGAGAAAAGGATAGAAATGGTTCACCGGCCGGTTGCAAGATGCTAATTAATATGTCGTCAAGGAATTTTATGCCAATGTTGCCCACATCAAAAAGGGTACTAAGGTGACGAAGGTCCGGAAATTGAAATTCCGGTTTGATGGCCACAGACTGAACATATATGTAGGGTTTGAGGAGGTCGAGGTAGTGCAATACTTGAAGAAGCTAGACTTAGGTGTTGCATTCGCCCATGGCAAGCTGAGATACTTGTTATTCCGGGGACAACACCTGCATGGCTCATAACTGGAGTTCAAATTGTCAGAGCCACCCTTAACTTTGAAGCAAAAGGGTGGGAAACATTCGTGTGCAGCCGTCTTGACCCGTGCCAGCATGAGAATGTCCTTCCACTCCCCCAGGCAGTATTGGTAGCTTCCATCATGGCAGGCTATCCTATTAATGTAGGAAACTTGATGTCCTACAACATCTCCAACGCAGTCCAGAAAGAAGAAAGATCGTATCCTACCCCAACTTCCCCACAGAGTATTTCCAAGACCAAGGGGTAGAGACGAGGCATTTTGATGTGGAGATCATGGCTAAAAAGCCTTTCTCATGGTTCCACATCCAAGGAGCGGACAACCCTAAATTCAAGGGTAAAGCCACTACCTCCACTGGCCAGTGTGAAGAGCCAGGGGTAATGGCCACCAGGTCAGTTGCCGAGCTCTCCACAGCAGTCGGTACTTCTGTCGGAGCAGCTGCCATGCCTCCTCCTTCCTCCGGACCATCCCTCTTAGTGCCACTGTCAGTGCCCACATCTTCTACCTACCCTCATACTACACTGCGGGTTTCACAAACACTATCCAGTCTCAATAATTGGATGCAGGCAGCTACCACAAAGCTGACTGCCATATCCAGTGCAATGGCAGCACAGTCTTCAGCCCCATCAGAGCTTCAGGTACCTCCATTAGTGGAGGACTCTTTGAAGAAGATTCTTGAAATCCAGAAGAAGATTCTAGATGACCATAAGAGGATCCAGGAGACTCTTGATACACATGGGAGGATTATCAAGGATTTGGGGAAGCAGGTGAAGAAGATGCGGAAGACTCGGGCATCTAAGGAGTCGATGGAGAAGTTGAGCAAAGAGGTTGACAAGATTGCTTCTACTTGTGATATTCCACTAGACCTGCTCATGGAGGAGATAGTCCCAGTAGCACATGCAGCAGTGCCCGAGGCATTAGAGACAGCAGCTGGCCAGTCTGAGGTGCCGATTGCCACTTCACACACTGCTAAGGAGCTGATTCAGATGCTCAGCAACCCCGTAGTCCCCCTGTCAAAGGATGTGGAGATCCAGTTAGAGGATACGGAGGGTGCTGATGAGCCCGTCCATGTTGAGGACCCGATGCAGATAGAGACCACATAGGGAGTTTTCTCTACTCTCTACCCCTTTTCCTTGTTCTTATTTGTTATGAGAATTGAGGATAATGCTATTTTTCATTTGGGGGGTGGTCCGTTTTGATTTGATGACATTTGGTATGTAATAACCATTATACTATTTTTCTATATCTTTATTTTCACTTTTGGTATGTATATATTTTTACCATTCGATGTATATATTCATTTCCATTATGTATATATTCCCTTTACTTCATTTTGTACATATTCAGTATAATTTCCGTAGTTTACTTCATAACTTCTTTCGTTGTTTTTCCTTAGTAGCATAGTTTCTTATTTACTTTAGTAGCTTCTTTTTAAGTTGTTAGCTTCTTTTTACGTTTTGTGTGAACAATAAGCCTTTGGTTTTCTTAATGTCACGGTTCTTTCCAAAGGTGGATATTGTGTGAACCGGGTGGCTCTTCCCAACAATGGATGGCGTAACAACCTTCTTAAGGGATTGAGTCCGTTTTATTTATATTTTTGTATATATAGTAATAATGAATAAAGGTGTCTCAAGCAGGCTTCACTTGGCACTACCACATTTACCTTCGACCTTATGGTTAGAAACAAGTTGATTGGCAAAGAATAGCTCTAGTTCTGACCTTTAGACTCTTGTGTTGACTAAAACAATCATCGAGTGGTTTCTTTGAACCATTTGTGATTTTCAATCTTAGCTAGGGTTGTTGTGGGCCCTAGACTCTGTTCTCTTTAACAATCCAGCAGCTTGAGAGGTGAGGTATTGAATTGCAAGTCCAATTTCAGTGCCAATAAGTCGAGAACTTGCCCTGAATGCTTGTCTAGGCGAAATTCTAAGTGTAGCTCGACTTGAGAAATGATTGTAGGCTCTCCATGATCCAATTTGAAACTTGAAATATTCCATAGCCTACTAATGTGATATCCCTAGTCAACCCCTTTGAGCCGAAATCCTTTTTTATTCAATAGCCATTTTACAAGCCTTTATCCATTTTATAATGACCCTTCCTTGGCACCCGATCTTTCCTTAGCATTCTTGGTACAATTGGCAAAATCATAAGTTTGGGGAGAGATGAGGAATATGAAAGTGATAAAAGGTACAAAAAGAAATGAAGAAAAGGGAAGGAAAAGAAAAGGAAGAAAGGCCAAAAAGAAATATGTCAAAAAGAAAGTGAATAAAGTAGAAAGTTGAAGGGATTCAAAGAAGTCAATGATGAAAGGCATGGAGTGATTAGAAAATGAGAAAAATGATTGTCACAAGCAAGTAAAAGTGACATTACGTATCTCTAGTTCCCCTAAGGAAGAAGAAAATGACTCAAAGAGTCAAGAAAGTATGAGCCAAAAAACAAAAGAAATGGAGTGCTTAAGGAAAGATGAAACCACCATATGCCAATAAGTCCAACCTTGATCCAAAAGCCTTCATTACATTCCCGCAAAAGCCCTATATGATTTCAAGTTGAGTAAGCTTACATTTGTGGTGATTTACATAAGGGGCAAGCTTAAGGTACTTAGAGCCGTACTTGTGACATTCTTTTGAGAGAGATGAGCGCACTTCTTCACAATCCTTGTTTTGAGTGTTAAATTTTAAACTGAGATTTGCTCATGGAGAGTAGAGGCGGAGGAGTTTGGGTTCCACAATGACCTACGTGATAGAGCGAGCTTTCTTGGTGAATTAAATCAACTCTTGATGCTCTAGTGTGACATTAGAACTATGGTACTCAAAAGGTCAAAACATGGTGTTGTTGATAATTCATTTGTGTTGAGGGTAATTGTTAGTCCCAATTGATGCATGATTGATTCACCTTAGGCCAGCTGAAATATCCTTTTTTCTAGCGGAGGTGGGAATTACATTATTTGCTTGAGGATAAGCAAAAACTTAAGTTTGGGGGAGTTGATAAGTAAGGATCTTAACCTATTATTTGCTCTCTTTTACTTGTGTTTTAGGCCAAAAATGCTTGAAGGTATTCCCAGAAACTAATGAAATATGCTTGCTTGCAGGAATTGTTCAAAATGAGCCAAAGGAATTAAAATCAACTCTCAAAGGAGTCAAAAGTTGAACAAAAACCAAGGCTGGGCAAAGAGGTCTGAAGTGCGGACCGCACAAATATTGTGCAGCCGCGAAAGCCATGATGCGGAATAATTATGCGGTCCGCGAGAGGAAGATTTAGAGAGTGTGATTTTGGACAAAATGATGAGCGCACACCTCACCAGAAATGTGCGGCCGCGAAAGTCCCTGTACGACCGCAATTGAAATTACACGGACTGCGATGACTGAGATTCAGAGTCATGACAACTTGAGCAAATGAAAGAAGTGCGGACCGCACCACAATTGTGCAGCCGCGGAAGTCCCTTGTCCGGTCGCGATCGAAATTATGAGGTCCGCAAGATGAAGAATTAGAGAGTTGATTTCAAGCCAAACTCAACCAAGTGCGGACAACATCAGTTTTATGCGGCCGCATAATCTGGAGCGCGGCCGCACTTAGAATTATGCGGTCCGTGAAAGTTCAGCTCAACCCAGATCCAAAAGAGAAGAACGTGGACCACATTAGAATTATGCGGCCGCGAAAGCAAGAATTGGCCGCACTACAGAATTACACGACCGCATAACCTCCACAGGGGAAATTTTGTTAGATATTTTTAGCTTAGAATAAATAGAACCTTTTGTCATTTTAGATTATGTTATGTTTGGTATGAGCACCTGAGACGGCTGACTTTTTTGTTTTCGGAAATTTTGTACTAGATTCACTTCTTAACATTAGATTTTCATTCCATAAATTAATATTATGGATTTTATCTTCATTTCATCTTTAATTTCTGTTATTTCCATGAGTACCTAAACCCATAGATAGGGTTGTGACCCAACCCTAGTGTGGGTATTTAATGGATATTTGATTTTAGAGCTTGTATGTGAATGGGTTAGTGATATTTTGCCAAGTTCTTTCTATAACTCAAGAATTAATGGTTGCAAACATTGATTCATGCCTTTATGACTTAGTCTCTACTTGAGAGAGAGGGACAAAGTCTAGGAAAACTAGGCTAACAAGGAATTGGGATGAACTCAAGAAATTGATAGCTCCAATTAAAGGGTTAAATCTAGAGATAGTAATACCCAACTTGAGCTAATATCACTTGATTTGCATGAATACCCATTTGGACTTGAGAAAGCCAAATTGGGAAAAATCACTCAAACTACCAAGAGGTATAGAGTGAGTACCCGGGTGTGATAGCTATATTACAATCCCAACTAATCAAGCTTGCCCTAGATTTTGCTACCCGTTAGATATCCACCTAAGTAGAAGTCACTATCCTAGTCTCTTTAAACATTTGAAAAATAACAACAAAAATATTGTCCTTACATTCAATTATTGCAATATTTAGAGTAAAGTTAGAAGTAGAAATCAAACCTAAACTTGTGGAAGTATAATTAGATTCAATACCCACATCTAGTTTAGATATAAACCTAATTCCTATCATTAACTCCCTGTGGATTCGATCCCGACCTAGTTGGGTTAAAACTGCATCGACCACCCTCGCTACTCAATAGTAGTGTAGGCTTGAACCCGATCAAGCTGCCAAACTCAATAAATCATAATTTCTTTTAAGATTGAAAACATAATATTTGAATTCAATAGAAAACCTCACAATTACAGCTACATAATACTCCCAAAACCTGGTGTCACTGATTACATGAGTATCTAAATGATAACAAAGTCTGACTGATAAAAACATTGTCTGAAAATATAGAATAGTACAAAAACTGAAAGGACGAGAGATAAGGTCAGCGGACGCCAAGAAGCTACCATGATAGTCTCCAACTGGTAACACACTAAGGTCTAACAATCGCCGTATCCAGAAGCACTTGGATCTTCACACGAGGTGCACAGTGTAGTATGAATACAACCAACTCAATAAGTAATAAGACTAACCTTTGGGGTGAAAGTAGTGACGAGCTTAGCAGGTCTAGTCCACTATATAAATAACAGTACAAAATGTAGGCATGCTTTCAAATTCAATAGTTAAACTTGGTACTTTTATATGGCCAATCCAGCCTAGGAAAAATCCATCCCATATATATATATATATATATACACATCAACTGTGAGTCAGTGACTTAGTACCGTATAAGGCCAATCCAGCCCAGGGGTAAATTTATCCCCAAATATATATATGACTAGGAAAATATCCATGTCCAGGGAAAATTCATCACAATCATAAATCAATAAGGCAAATCCACGCCATGGGAAGTCCATCCCGAACATATATAAATAAGGCAAGTCCATGCCCTGGAAGTCCATCCCGAATATAAATCATCTACTCTCACTATGGGGGGTGCAGACTCTGGAGGGGCTCATTCATCCCAAGCGTGATATAAAGCCGATATGGCCTGTTGTAGGCGGGTAGCCCCGATCTATATAATGATAAAGCCTATAAGACATGCTGCAGGCGGGTAGCCCCGTTAGATATAATAGTAATAGTAATATATATAAAGCTAATATGACCTACTGCTGGCGGGCAGCCCCGATCCCCTCACAATGGATGAACATGACTGAGTATTAAATGTACATTTTTTAATAATTAAATTTAACAGCAACACAACCTTGTGGGTACCAAAAATGTGTCACTCCCAAAATGTATTGAAATGTGTCACTCCCACATGCTTGTCACCTAGCATGTGTGTCGCCTCCAACAATTGATATAACACAAAATTCAGGGATTCATAACCTCAGAACCAAGTTTAGAAATGTTACTTACCTCAAACCATGTAATTCCTTACTCCGCTAAGACTTTGCCTCGCGAACTTGTCTCCGAACGCCTCTAATATAGTCACAATTAATTTGATTCAGTCAATACAAATTATTGGAATTGATTCTATATGAAAATAATAATTTTCCAATAAAATCCAAAATTTAATTCAAAAATCACTCGTGGAGCCCACATCACGGAACCCAACAAACGTTACAAAATATGAATGCTCGTTCAACCACGAGTCTAACCATACAAATTTTACAAAATTCTGGCATCAACTCGACCTCCAAATCATCAAATCTTATTTCCAAATCCCTAGGCCCAAATTCCCGATTTTCACCTATAAAACACGTAATCTAGTCAGATTATTCGATGATAATTCAATATTATGGAGTAGAAATGATCACAAGTGACTTACCTCAAGTTTCCCGTGAATTCTCTCTGAACATCGCCCCAAAAACCGTGCTTGAAATGTCAAAAATGACAAAAATGTCGGAACCCCTATGTTCTGTACATTGCCCAGTACTTTCGCACCTGCTGCTAAATTTCTCACTTCTACGAAGGCACGTCCAGTCCCCGACTCGCGCACCTACTCTCAAAATCACGCACCTGCGAGCCCCTCACCGCGCCTGCGACCACGCAAGTGCAGAAAAATCATTGCACCTGCGAGCTTCGCCCAGCTCCCTTCATGGTCGAATCTGCGCTCCTCAGCTCGCACCTCCGACCAAAATTCCGCAGGTTCGATTGCACCAGAAGAGTGAAATTTCCAAGTTTTTCCTTAATTCCGATTTGATGCGTTAACTATCTGAAACTCGCCCGAGGCCCCCGGGACCTCAACCAAATACACCAACAACTCCTAAAATATCATACGAACTTAGTCAAATCCTCAAATTACATCAAACAACACTAAAATCACAAGTCATACCCCAATTCAAGCTTAATGAAACTAAGAAATTTCAACTTCTACATTCGATGCCAAAACCTATCAAATCAAGTTCGATTGACCTCAAATTATGTACACAAGTCATAAATGACATAACGGAGCTATGAAAATTTTCAGAACTGGATTTCGGCATTGATATCAAAAAGTCAACTCCTCGGTCAAACTTCCAAACTTAAATTTCTATTTTAGCCATTTCAAGCCAAACTTAGCTACGGGCTTCCAAATAATTTTTCAGACACGTTCCTAAGTCCAAAATCACCATACGGAGCTATTGGAATCATCAAAACTTTATTCCGGGTTCGTTTACACATAGGTCGACATCAAACCAACCTTTTCAACTTAAGTTTTAAACTTTGGAACTAAGTGTTCCCGTTCAGTCCAAGACCTCATCGGACCCGAACCAATTACCCCAGCAAGTCATATAACAATTGTAAAGCACAAATTGAGCAGTAAATGTGAGAACATGGCTGTAATACTCAATACGACCGGCCGGGTCGTTGCACTTACAAAGAATTTTTTTATTGGACTTTACTCCCTCAAGAAAGTTATCCACAAAATTCATCGTCGGGAAAAGTCCAAATTTTTTGATTATTTTTCATCTCAATTTTCGTTTTTTTTCTTTGCATCACTACACTAAGAAGGAATACTACAATTAAGCTAGGATAGCATAGAAAATCACCTAGTCAATCTCCTCACCCCACACTTAAAATTGTCAATGTCGTCAATGCACACTACAAATAACAAGAGTGTAAAAGAAACTCCTTGGTAGGCCAAAGGCCGAAAAATTAGCAGCTCACGGGTACTCAGACTTCCCCCATGTATGGTCCTTTGTTTGGGCATCCCACACTTAGTTCTCACCATCTAGCTTGCTTTTTGCACTCTTCCAATGGCTTTGCTTCCTATGCTTATAATCATACAACATCAAAACAACCACTACAAAAATAATATAATAAAAAACAAAAACAAAAGAAAGCAGTAAAGCTGGGTTGCCTCCCAACAAGCGCCTGATTTAACGTAGTAGCACGACGCATAGCCTTGCTTACTCATCAGTGAGTACAACATTGGTCTTCTCACGATCCATTATTCCTCCCCAATAGTGCTTGACTCTTTGTCCATTCACTAATAATTTACTTTCACCATTTAAAGCACGCAACTCAATTGCACCATAAGGAGTGACTCTCACCACCTCAAACGGGCCTGGCCATCTCGATTTTAACTTCCTAAAAACAACATGAGCCTAGAATTGAACAATAATACCTATTGGCATGGCTCATAGTGACGTGGCTTGATACGCTTATCATGCCATCTTTTCGTTTTCTCTTTTTAAATCTTAGCATTTTTATAAGAGTGCAGCCTGAACTCATCTAACTCATTCAACTGCAAGAGTCTCTTCACACCCGTGGCTTCAAGGTCCATATTCAACTTTTTAATGGACCAGTACGCTTTGTGTTCAAGTTCAACAGGCAAGTGACATGCCTTCCCATAAAAGAGCTTATACGGTGATGCCCCAATTGGCGTTTTGTATGTAGTTCTATCCGCCCACAAGGCATCATCTAACTTTGCAACCCAATCCTTCCTATTCACACTCACCGTCTTCTCTAAGATTTGCTTTATTTCTCTATTAGACACCTCAGCTTGTCCACTTGTTTGAGGATGATATGCTGTAGAAACTCTATAGCTGACTCTGTATTTAGCTACAAGGTTATTCAACAACAGATTGCAAAAATGTGTCCCTTCAATACTAATCAAGGCACGTGGAGTCCCAAACTTTGAGAATATGTTCTTTTTCACAAACGCAGCTACCACCATGGCATCATTTATTGGCAATACGATCGCCTCTACCCATTTTGACACATAGTCAACTTCTAGCAAGATGTATTTGTTTCCTCTGGACAAAGAGAATTGTCCCATAAAATCTATCCCCCACACATCAAAAATCTCAACCTCTAGGATGTTATTCAAAGGCATCTCATTCCTCTTTGTGATTGATCCTGTTCTTTGACACTGGTCACACTTCTTAACAAATGCATGGGCATCCTTGAATAATGTTGGCCAAAAGAAACTGGACTGTTCCATGATGCCCCCTATAAGGTGATGCATGACAATCATACAACACTAATTCCACCTCCTTTTCTGGAATGCATCTCCTCGTCAAATGATCAGCACACTGCTTGTACAAGTATGGCTCATCCTAGTAGTAGAAGTTCACATCATGTAGAAACCTCTTTCTAGCTTCAGATTCAATTTCAGGAGGAAGTACCCAACTTACAAGATAGTTCACATAGTTTGCATACCATGGGGGAGGGTCTTGGGTGATAGTCAAAAGTTGCTCATCGGGAAATGCCTCTTTAATTTCTCCACCGTCCTCCACGTGGTCATGTATTTCCAGCCTTGATAGACGGTCAGCTACTTGGTACTCTTTTCCCTTTCGATCTCATATTTCTACATCAAATTCCTGCAACAACAAAATCCAGCATCAATCTAGCCTTAGATTCCTTTTTTGTAAATAGATACCTGATTGTTGCATGATCGATATGGACTATGACTTTTGTTCCCACCAAGTATGCCCAAAATTTCTCAACGGCCCACACAACGGCTAACAGTGTTGTAATGCAGTTGTTCATCATCAAGAGTCTTACTTTGCATAGTATATGGAATAAAACACCTTGTCTTTCCTCTAACCTAGCATTGCCCCAATAGCATGGTCACTTGCATCACACATAAGTTCAAATGGTAAGGACCAATCCAGTGGCGCAATAATGGGGGTAGACACCAACCTCTTTTTGAGCTCTTCAAATTCCATGAGGCAGGCGTCATCAAAATTAAAAGTTACGTCCTTTTCAAGCAACCTACACAAATGAGTAGCAATTTTTGAAAAGTCCTTTATAAAGCGACGATAAAACCCCGCGTGTCCCAAGAAACTCCAAACACCCTTCACATAAATGGGTAGAGGTAATTTTTCAACCTCCTCCACCTTCGCATTATCAACTTCAATGCCACTTCTAGACACTCTGTGACCCAACACGATGCCTTCCTGTACCATAAAATGGCAATTTTCCCAATTCAACACCAGATTTGTTTCTTCACAACGGGCTAACACCTTGATAAAATTCTTTAAACAGTCATCATAAGAAGAACCAAAGACTAAAAAATCATCCATAAAGACTTCCACAAAAATGTTTCCACCATATCGGTGTAAATAGCCATCATGCATCTCTGGAAAGTGGTTGGTGCATTACAAAGACCAAACTGTATACGCTTGAAGGCGAAAGTGCCATAAGGACAAGTAAAAGTTCTCTTCTCCTAATCCTCTAGTCATATGAAAATCTGGCTATAACCCGAATAACCATCAAGAAAGCAATAATATTCATGCCCCGCCAATTTGTCCAACATTTGATCAATTAATGAAAGTGGGAAATGGTCCTTGCGGGTTGCTTTGTTGAGCCTTTTGTAATCAATTCAAACTCTCCACCCCGTTACAATGCGAGTAGGAATTAGCTCATTTTTCTCATTCTCTACCACAGTCACGCCCCCCCCCCCCTTTGGGCAGAAATTGCACTGGGCTTACCCTATTGCTGTGAGAGATAGGAAACATGATACCTGTATTGAGCCACTTGATTACTTCCTTCTTCACAACCTCTTTCATAATGGGATTTAATCTCCTTTGCTTCTCAACATTGGGGCGATGTACATCTTCCAGGAAGATTTTATGCATGCAAATTGATGGAGTGGTTCCTTTGATGTCAGCAATTGTCCACCCAATAGTTTTTTTAAGTTCGCGAAGTACTCTGGGCAATTTTTATTCTTGTACATTAGTCAATCTTGATGAGATAATCACTCGCAATGTCTTAGAGTTCCCCAAATAAGCATAGCCCAGATGCACTGGAAGGGGCTTAAGTTCTAGCTTTGGAGCTTCTTCAATAGATGACTTAGGAGGGGTTGGAGTGACAGGCTTTTTCAACTCCTAAAATCTCCCAAACCCATGGACATAACTGCAATACATGTCAAGTACTTGCTCAATTTCTCCTATGATTTCATCTTCACTGTCTTCTTCATCCCCAATCAAAGCTTGTTCAAGAGGATATATGGGGCTCATATAAGGAACTGATGAAGTAGCATCACTTTCCATCATAGAAATCATGGATAGCTCTTCATAGTGGGCTGGCAATCTGAGTGCTTTATACATATTGAATACCTACACTCGATCACCGACTCTCATCGTCATCTTTCCTTTGCATACATCAATAATAACTCGGCCCGTGGCTAAGAATGGACGCCGCAAAATAAATGGGACTTTTTGATTAGGCTCGTAGTCCAAGATAATGAAATCAGCAGGTAATATGAAAGAACCCACTTGAACTAAGACATCTTCAATATCTCATTCAAGATGAGAAAGGGAGCGATCAACCAATTATAAGATTACCGTTGTTGGGCATGGCTCACCCAACCCCAACTTTCTGAACACAGATAGCGGCATCAAATTGATGCTCGCTCCAAGATCACACAAAGCTCGCCCGAATGTATGATTACCAATCGAGATTTGGATAGTGAAACTACCCGGATCCTTCAATTTATGAGGTAGCTTGCTTTGGATTCTAGAGCTACATTCCTTAGTGAGTGCCACAGTCTCGAATTCAGTAAACCTCCTTTTATTTTCCACTATGTCCTTGATGTATTTTGCATATTTGGGCATTTCTTGCAGGAAGTCTACCAGTGGAATATTGATTTGCAGTTGCTTCAAAATATCAAGAAACATTTTATACGCGGCATTATCCTTCAGTTTCTGCAATCTTTGAGGGAACGGAGGTGGTGGCATGGCAACTAATGTTGGGGGTTGCTTAGCCACTGCCTCTTCAGCTGGCTTCTCTGACTCCTTTGATTTTTCTGGTTCTGACTCTATAGTGGCTGGCTTCTCATTAAAGGTCACTTGTTTTCTCTTTTTTAACTGGACTTCTTCTAACTGTCTCACATTCCTCAATGACACAACATTAATAAATGCCTTAGGATTAGCCTCAGTGTTGCTGGGAAGAACTCCAACTGGTCGAGTATTTTGGGCATTAGCAAGTTGTCCCATTTGTCGCTCCAAATTGTTCATTGTTGCGGCTTGGGCCTATTGATCAGCCATTACTTTCTTCATTATATCTATTGTTTGGGCCTGCTGGTCAGCCATAAATTTCTTTATCATTTCCTCAAGGTGACTCGTCGAGTTTGCATGTTGTTCAGCCTGAGGTGGTCTATATTGTTGTTGAGGTGCTTATGGCCTGTATTGATTCTGAGCACTTTCGTTTCCATGCCATTAGAAGTTTGGGTGGTTCCTCCAGTTGGGATTGTAAGTGTTCCAATACTGGTTTGTCTGGTCCCTATTTGCATTACCCACAAAACAGATAGACTCTAGATTAATTAGGCATAAGTCGCTCGTATGACCCTCTCCACATACTTCACAAAACAATTAAACTTGTTGCACTGGTTGGGCTTGTTGCTTTTTAATAACCAAGGTCATCTGATTGACTTGGTTGGTCAATGTGGAAATCTGCGCTGATAATGCCGAGATAACATCTAACATGAGAACCCATGCAGATTTTTGCACTGTTTATCTGCCGATTTCTCCCTGCCAATCAGGATTGCTTTTGGAGAATTTATTCAATAACGCATATATATCATTAAATACTTTCTCCAGTACTTGACCCCCAGCTGCAGCATCTACCACAATCTTTGTCTCATGATGTAACCCTTCTATGAAAGTGTGAGCTAACACTTCGTTTGTCTGATTGTGATGCGGATAGTCTCTGAGTAGCCCCTTGAACCTATCCCTAGCTGAGTATAAAGACTCTCCCGCTTTCTGTTTGAAGGCGACTATTTCACTTTTGATCTTTGCTGTTTTGCTTGAAGGGAAGAACCTCGCCAAAAGTTTTCTTGCCAGATCATTCCATGATTTAATAGAATTAGCTGGCTCTGCCTTCAGCCATTGCTTTGCTTCGCCCAACAGAGACAACGAAAAAAGTGTGAGCCTCACATAGTCTGGAGTGACTCCGTTGGTGATATAGGTATCACTAATCTCCAAGAAGTTCAGGATGTGCTGTTGTGGATCCTCGTGTGGAAGACCCATAAACTGCCCACTCGCATGTCGTAGCTGGATCATGCTCTGTTTTAGCTCAACGTGCCCAGTGATTCTGGGCTTCACAATGCTGGAGGTGACATTAGCAATGTTGGGCATCGCCACCTCCTGAACAGCCATATGTTGTTCCTCCGCCATGTTCAAAGGAAATTAAACAATTACCTGAAGATTATTTGTGTCCCTTTCTTCCCTCAACCTCCTATGAAATGTTCTCTCAGGTTCAGGGGTCAAAGCCTTGAAGTTTGTCCTGGCTTCTGGACCTGCGTATTCAATCAAAGTTCCCGAGATTAGAGCAACAATCAAGTAATGTTAGACTTGACAAAATAAAAAATTAAAGAAAAAACTAGAAAGTAGTCAATATTCAAGTCCTCGGCAATGGCGCCAAAAACATGTTTCTCCCATAGTGCACACGCAAGTATACGTGGTCGTACAAGTAATAAAATGATAAGTAGAGTGTCGAACCCATAGAGACTTGTATCAACTACACACTAAATTCACCAAGATTGTTATTCAGTCGAGCCAATTCGAGTTCAAGAGTTTAATTATACTAAACTATAATTTTAAGTAGTAACTAAATTATCAAGCAACAAAATGGTTGTT
Source organism: Nicotiana tomentosiformis (assembly GCF_000390325.3). NCBI lineage: Eukaryota > Viridiplantae > Streptophyta > Magnoliopsida > Solanales > Solanaceae > Nicotiana > Nicotiana tomentosiformis. The sequence goes on from NC_090819.1 coordinate 131,757,458, forward strand.
GTGTATTCAGTAGAGACAATATTCTAGGGTTGTGATCGATACACCAATCCTATTGCGTTCTAGTTAACTCTACCTTTCATACAATTCACTCATGGTTGCTAATTAATCGAACAATTGCTCTCACAGCCTTCTCCCAAAGTACTACTTGCCTATTCAAAATAGATTAACGCCAATATTCCTATGAAATCAATCTATTAAGAACACATTAAGATTATGATATTTAATTAAGCACGATGACTTGGTATATTCCTATCCTAACCAAAGATCCCTCCCCCCAAGAGTTAAAATCGTGCTCTCTTCAATTCTTCTCTAATCTAAACATGGTTTTTCCAAGCATAGCATAGATAGTCAATAGAACCTAACTACTGGCCGGACAATTAAGCAATTAATCACAGAGGTGAAGAAACAACCATATATTGGTGAATTGTAATCAAGGTTAAGTCAACGTTAAACAACAATATTCATGGCTAAATCACAACCCCGGAAATAAGGGTTTTAGCCACTCATGATAGTATCAAACAAATTCATAAGTGTTAGATAATTGAGAGTACTAAGAAAGGATGAAGAAATCTGAGATATACTTGCTCCTGAATTCTCCTCGTGTGTCTCTAGGTCTAAAGTGTGTCCAATCTCCATAAAATAACACTTTTCCATATATTTATACTAAGTAGGGTAGGACCTAGATGAAATCACCATTTCCTAACCGAAATAGGAAAACTTTTAAACTTAACGCTTTCCATGCATCGCCCAATGTGTTGCACTAATGCTTTTTCCTGTCATACCACAAAAAACTTAGTCTCTGAACTTTGGAAATTTCTGACAGAACTTAGCACTAATGCGCCACACAGTGCCTCGCACTAGTGCATTTCTTCAGTAGTTGCTTCTTCCTTGAATTTTGACGTCCAGAATTGATCCTCGACCCCCGAACATGATCCCGGCTTAATACCTTGGGCTTTTACTCAGACTTCAAAGCTTCACAAAGCTCGAATTAGTTCCACAATATCTACATAACTCATAATCGCTCCTGGAAGGCATAAAACACACAATAAGTGCAAAATACAAGAGATTAAAGCTCAACACAATAAAAGTACAGTAAATTAGAGTGCGATAAGCGACTAAAATACGCAATTATAGCCTACCATCAACACCTCACACTTAAACCATTGCTCGTCCTCGAGCAATCAAACTACACTTTATATAGACACAACCTTTTAAAACAATCCTCCTAACTCATTACACCAAGAATATTAAAATAGACTAGGCACAATAGTGTAACATCATCACCTCAAGATTTGACTCACAAGCACAACGCATTTTTCACAACCCGCTCACTTACTCTAAGAAAGAGGTCAAGCATTACATTTCCTTTATGAATCAAGTGCCCTCATACAACAAAAGAGAGTAGTTCCACACTTAATAAAATTTAAGAGCAATTAGGAACTCAAGATAGAAAGAATTCTCTCACTCTCAAAAACAACATTCATATGCCACAAAAGATGCACCATAGGCTTGCCCGCAGTGTACTACTCTACTAATCGAGCTCATTCAGTCTAAGATCAAGTAGGATTTTAATTGGTTGTAATGTAGGCTGCGGGTCAGGTAGGATATATTTTGATATAAGAGTGACTACACCTCCCTAAGAACTTTAATACATACACTTTAACATTTAAAACCCCAAACTTATGTCAAACCATAACTCCACCTTCACATCAATGTATATTAACTCCATACTTCTTTAAGTACAATTACATCAAGAGTCATCACTATTAAGGAATATTGTTCATAACAATACAACTATTTTTTTCTTTCTTTTTCAATTCAAGTGGCTCTTAATTTTTCAAAATAGTGCACCTTTCTCATTATTTCATTAGTTCCACTCAAAAGCCAAACCAACCACCCCACACTTTAACTTTTACAAAGTTCATGACAATTCAAATGCTCGTGAAAGGTGAAAAGGTTCAAAAAGATGGTTAATTCAAACAAATGGGTAAGGCTTGTAATGTGGTTGAAAAAGAAATAGGATTACATGCTCAAAGGGTTAACTACGATACATAACAATTAGGCGGGTAAAATATATATATATATATGGCTCAACAAAGAAACGCCTATATCACTTCCAAGAATGAACAAAACTACTATTTCGCTTTGCAAACACACGGGGCAAGTTCTAGATGTCACGACCCAACTGGAGGGTCATGACTAGCACCCGGGCCATATTTGCCGAGCACCAACGTACATTTTATCTAACCTTCCTTGTTATCTTTAAGGGCCGACAAGATCAATATAAATAGTAGACATGGATCATGAACATCCAACAATGAAAGATAATGTCATGAACATACATAACATAGGACGACAAGACTGTCAAGAAACTGTATATAAGGTACGAGCTACCATGCTGCCATGAAAGACTATACAACAAAAATCAGCCGACAAGGCATTCCAAACCATACATAAGTCGACACCTGTCTATGAGCCTCTAAAAGAACATAAGTGCTACAACATTGCCGGAACAGGGCCCCGACATACCCATAATGTCTATAACAAAAATGCATACCAAGACCACGGCAAGTCCGGAGAAAGGATCTTGCCAATAACGCTGAACCGGATAGCCTACTGTGATGGGGGAGCTGCGTCTACCCGTCTATCAGGACCTGCAGCACGACATGCAGCGTCCACAAATAAAAAGGACGTCAGTACGAATAAAGTACTGAGTATGTAAGGCAGAATAGCATAAGTAAGAACAATAATGTAAACAGTGATAGGGAATATACAACCTGTGACATCTGGGTACCTCTGAGGGCTACTGACATGAAATACATGATACATACATATATATATATACATAAACGTTTAAAACATATTAAAACATACGCCTTTGTGGGCATCATCATCATCATATCGTACCCGGCCGTAATAGGCTCGGTAAAACATACCCGGCCACCATAGGGCTCGGTAGAATCGTACCCGGCCACGTGGAGCTCGGTAAAACCCAACTGATCAGTGGTTGCACAATAGGTGCCATACCCTGCCGACTATAGCGCGGCTCGGTAGAGTAAAATAGATACATATATATATGATGTATGCTGGACTCATTGGAATCACATTTTGAACCTTTCGGAGTGACGTAAGGTCGGTATCCTTCGTACACGTTATTAGGATTAACTCTTCATCAAGAATATTATAAGAATCAGGAACTACCAACAACATTGATAATATAAGAATAAGAGAAGTAACATCAATATCAATCGTTTCATAAGAAGGGCAGCAATGTAAGTACTGCTAGCTTCTAAGAGTAGAGTATCTTTGGGAGCTCGTTCATTACATTATGTACAATTGGAGTCGTGCAAAAGAATGAAGGGGATAGCCTCACATACCTTGTATATACTGCCCAACCTCAAGCTATGCAAATGTCACGACTCCTTAGTCTACAATAAGAGAAATGACACTATCATTATCGTTTAAGCGTCGTAACTATTATGTATCGACCGCAACCTATTTTACGATGAAACGGACAGCACCTCCCCTATTTATATGACTTCCCACAAGTCAATACAATCACCAAACAGCCCAAACAACATCATTAATAATCATATTGAGCCTCCAAAACAGTCCACCAACTAACAACATTACTACCAAGCCTTTCGATATATATTTCACAAGTTCTAGCATCAACGACTTAGCCACAACTTGGATAATCTTAAATATATATAGAGTAAGAGGTTCCTTACCTTTAAACAGAAAGAACAACTCCAATTTGACCTTAATTTTCCACGAAATATCCCTTCAATTCTGCCACAAGAACAAGGAAGCGAAACTAGCAATTAATTCGGGTTTTTCGGCACTAGAATTACTTTAGAAGACTTGAAATCACCTAGGGTTGATATTAAAAACTTGAAGGTGTATTTACAGAACATAAAACACTTAAAAAAACCTCCCACACGAGCTGGAACAACACAAAAATCAGCAACAACAAGAAGAACAAGAAACTTACTAGCGCCATGGGATTCCCGACATTTTGATTTGTGTTGTTTGCCCTTTGTTTGGGTCTTGGATCATGAGAGAACCTTGAGAGACTGTTTTATGGTTATAAGGTCTGAATATACTGAAAAATAATTACTTAAAACGGGGTTGAGGTATCTTATATATGTCCAAATGTCTTAAACCGCCTTTGTGGGCCCTATAGAGAGCAGCTTGGCGCACTCTCGCGAAAACGCGAATATCTCTCTATTTCGAGATCGTATCGACGAACGGTTTAATGAGTTGGGAACTAGACTCATAGATCTTCAATTTGATAGGTATATTACCCTATAATTCCAAGCACATTGTGATAAAAATGCAGTAACATTTGACCTAAAGTTTAAGTAAAATTATAAACCTAAGTTGCGACAACTTTTATCGACTTTTGTTTCATAACTCGCTTGACTTCAAGACTTATGATACGGATATTATATGATTCAAATACATTAAAACAAGACCTCTTGGGATAGTTAATCACCTCTAGTGTTACCCAAAAATACGGGTTACAACATCCTTGATTAGTTTAGCTTCAAATACTTGTTAACCACTCTTATACACCATTGTAACGTTTAAGACCAATAGGATTAACTTCTGATCATCTCAAAGATAATATCTTCTTGTATTTACGTCTACTAACTTACGACGTGTTCTAAGGTACGCGAATTTGGGTTGTAACACCCTCTCCCCCTTAGGAACATTCGTCCTCGAATGTAAGGGTTTATGGGGTGTCTAACTCATCGTGGATTCATGAGATATATTATGGATATGTACATTATATGCATATCACCATTTTTATTAAAAAAAAGAGTATTTACAAGCTATTGCTTACCTCATAGAGCCGTTTCACCTTATAATGCGTCCTTCTTTCCCCCGACATTCTCGTTATCTTCACTCTGGAATAGTTATGGGTATTTAGACTTCATCTCCTCTTCTGCTTCCCATATCATTTCTTCTATATTCTTGTTCCTCCATAATACTTTCACGAAAGCTACATCCTTTGTTCTCAGCTTGCGGACTTGTCGATCTAATATAGCCACTGGCACTTCATCATATGATAGATCCTTTGTAACTTGTACATCTTTGATAGGGACGACCCTAGAAGGGTCTCCAATACATTTCCTCAACATAGATACATGGAATATTGGGTGGACAAATTCCAATTCAGATGGAAATTCTAACTCGTAAGCAACCTGTCCAATTCGTCGAAGAATTTTGTACGGCCCAATATACCGCAGACTCAACTTACCCTTCTTCCCAAAACGCATAACACCCTTCATCGGAGAGATCTTCAGGAAAACACAATCACCAACCTCAAATTCCAGATCACGACGTCGGACATCGGAATAAGACTTTTGCCTGCTTTGTGCCGTCCTCAGTCGATCTTGTATCACTTTCACCTTCTCAATGGCTTGGTGAATCAAATCTGGCCCATATAATTCTATCTCACCGACTTCGAACCATCCAACTGGTGATCCACACCTCCTCCCGTACAATGCCTCATACGGGGCCATTTTAATACTGGAATGGTAGCTATTATTGTAGGCAAATTCTATAAGTGCCAGATGGTCATCCCAATTCCCCTTGAAATCTAGAACACATGCTTGTAGCATATCTTCAAGAGTCTGAATGGTACGTTCAGCCTGTCCATCAGTCTGCGGATGGAATGCAGTGCTGAGATTTACTTGTGTGCCTAAACCCTTCTGAAAATACCTCCAAAAAGTTAGCCGTAAATTGAGCTCCTCGATCTGATATAATAGATACCGGCACACCATGAAGCCTAACAATCTCCTTGATATACAACTTCGCATAATCTTCAGCCGTGTAAGTTGTCTTAACTGGCAGAAAATGGGCAGATTTTGTAAGTCGATCAACTATCACCCAGATGGAGTCAATCTTATGATAAGAGCGAGGTAATCCAATAATGAAGTCCATATTAATCACCTCCCATTTCAAGGACGGAATCTCTACATTTTGAATCAATCCACTGGGTTTCTGATGCTCGATCTTTACTTGTTGACAATTAGGACACTGGGCTACAAATTCTACAATAGACGTTTTCATGTTTTCCCACCAATACTGCTCCTTAGCATCATGATACATCTTTGTCGAGCCAGGATGGATAGAATATAAGGACTGATGAATCTCAAACATAATCTTCTCTCGCAACCCTGCCACACTAGGCACACATAATCGGCCCTGATATCTCAGTGTCCCATCTCCTCCGATCTTGAAAGTTGTAATCTTACACTACTGAATTCCCTCTCTCAATCTTACTAAGGTAGGATCTTCATATTGCCGTGCTTTTACCTCGGCTACCAAAGATGATTCTGCTGTATTCTGTACAGTAACACCTCCGTCATCAGAGTCCAACAATCTGATTCTCATATTGGCCAGATGGTGAAGCTCTTTGTTCAACCCTTGTCTACCTGCCTCAATATGTATTAAGCTTCCCATTGACTTACGGCTGAGAGCGTCTGCCACAACATTGGCTTTACCGGGATGGTACAATATCTCAACGTCATAGTCTTTCAGTAATTCAAGCCACCTACGCTGCCTCAAATTCAACTCCTTCTGCTTGAAGATGTATTGTAAACTCTTGTGATCTGTGTAGATGTCAACATGGACGCCGTATAAGTAGTGCCGCCATATCTTCAAAGCATATATTACTGCAGCCAATTCCAAATCATGAGTCGGGTAATTCTTTTCATGCTTCTTCAATTGTCTTGATGCATAAGCAATCACCTTCCCACGTTGCATCAATACGCACCCCAAACCTATACCTGAGGCATCACAATATACCACATAACCTTCTGTTCCTTCTGGGAGAGTGAGCACTGGCGCAGATGTCAATCGATTCTTTAGCTCCTGAAAACTATGTTCACAAGCATCAGACCACTGGAACTTGGTAGCTTTCTGTGTTAACTTAGTCAGTGGTGCTGATATAGAGGAAAACCCTTCTACAAACCGCCTATAATATCCTGCTAGCCCCAGGAAGCTGCAGACTTCTAACGGTGTTGTAGGTCTCGGCCAATTCTTCACTGCATCGATCTTCTGAGGGTCGACACTAATACCCTCATCAGATATCACATGGCCAAGGAATGCTACTGAGTTCAGCCAGAATTCACATTTAGAGAGCTTAGCATATAACTTATGATCCTGAAGGGTCTGTAATACTATCTGCAAGTGGCCCGCATGTTCCGCCTCCGAACGAGAATACACAAGAATGTTATAAATGAATACGATCACGAACACATCAAGATATGGCCTGAATACACTATTCATTAGATCCATAAAAGCTGTTGGGGCATTTGTTAGCCCGAACGACATTACCAAGAACTCAAAGTGCCCGTATCTTGTCTGGAAGGCCGTGTTTGGAATATCCTTCTCCTTAACTATTACCTAATGATACCCTGAACGCAAGTCAATCTTGGAGAAATACTTGGCACCCTGGAGTTGGTCAAACAGGTCATCAATCCTTGGAAGTGGATACTTGTTCTTTATTGCAAACTTATTCAATTGTCGATAATCGATACACATCCTTAACGACCCATCTTTCTTCCGCACGAACAAGACTGGTGCACCCCAAGGTGAAGTGCTAGGCCTAATAAAACCCTTATCCAGCAAGTCCTTCAACTGCGCCTTCAACTCTCGCAACTCTGCCGGGGCCATCCTGTATGGAGGGATAGAGATCGGTTGAGTGTCAGGTAACGCATCAATGCTAAACTCAATCTCCCTTTCAGGAGGAAGGCCTGTGAGTTCATCTTGGAAAACATCTGGAAATTCATTGAGCACGGGGATTGATTGTAGAGTAGGCGGATTCGCCTCCGCATCCCTAACTGAACAAGATGATAAATGTAACATTTTGAGATCATCTTCCTTGCCTTAAGATAGGAAATAAACCTACCTTTCGGCGTAGCAATGTTCCCCTTCCATTCAATGGCGGGTTCACCCGGAAACTGAAACCTAACCATCTTCGTACGACAGTCAACATTTGCATAGCATGAGGCCAACCAGTCCATTCCCATTATCACATCGAAATCAACCATTTCTAACTCAAATAAATTTGCCGAGGTTTGACGACTACAAATCATCACAGTGCAACCTTTATATACCCTTCTAGCAATCACAGAATCTCCTATCGGAGTGGATACCGCAAGTGGTTTACTTATCAATTCAGGTTCAATGCCAAACTTATTAGCCACAAAGGGTGTAACATATGATAAGGTAGATCCTGGATCAATTAGCGCATATACATCATAAGAAAACACAGACAATATACCTGTAACAACATCCGGAGATGATTCGAGATCTTGTCGACCTACTAGAGCATAGGTTCGATTTTGAGCACCACTCGAACTCGGCACTGAACCTCTACCTCTACCACGACCTGTCGACTGTTGAAAACCTTGTGCTGGAGGTCAAACTGATGAGGAAGAACCAGACACAGATCCAGTCGGTCGAGCCATACCACCACCTCCTCTGTTAGGACAATCCCGCATCATATGGCCAGGCTGTCCGCAAGAATAACATGCATCAAAACCTCGGCGGCACAGTCCAAAGTGGGCCTTGCCGCACTGACCACAACGAGGTGTTGGGGGTCTCGTCTGACTAGTATCTTTATGAAATTGTGAGCCTGATGCCCTCGAACTATGACCTGAACCAGAATAGGTAAATCGATCATACCGAGGCCTCTAAAACTGTGGAGGAGAACTAGCTACAGGTGGCGCCGAACTCCTCAAAGATTGGGGCCTGATACTGCCTATGAACTCATCAGAATACCCTGCAAATCTCGCCCTCTTATGCTGGCCCCTATCCTGCTCCCTATCTGCCCTTTGCTGGTGCTTACGATCCTTTAGGGTCTGGACATAAGCCTGAATACGGGAAATATCCATGCCCTCTACCAAGGAGGCTGTTGTGCACTCATTTATCAGATGTGGTCCCAACCCGTTCACAAACAGATGCACCCTATCACTCATTTCGGCCACCATATGGGGAGCATACCTTGCTAAAGAATCAAACTGTATACTATACTCTCGTACACTCATATTACCCTGTCGAAGGTTCAAGAACTTATCAGCTCTTGGTCGTCGTATCTCAACTGGCAAGTAGTGACGAAGAAAGGCCTCAGAAAATTCCTTCCACACAGCTGGAGGAGCGTTCAGACCCCTAGATCTCTCCCAACTATCATACCAGAAAATTGCTAAATCCCGTAACAGATAAGAAGCCAACTCTACTGTCTCCATATCACTAGCATGCATAACCCGCAATGTACGATGAACCTGATCAATAAATGTTTGTGGGTCCTCCTTGGGATCTGATCAGGTAAACACTGGAGGGTCTAGATTAATACAATCACGAACTCTCGCACAAACCGGTTTATCAGCAACACCGGTATTCTGCGTCTGAGCCTGAGCAGCTACCAAGCTAGTCAACAACTGCACCGCACTGCGCATATCGTGGTATGTAGTGCAAGACGGAGGAACTGGATGTACTGGGTGCCTCCTAATATCCTCTGGAGGAGACGGAGAGGTATGAGTCGGCATCTCACTCTGAGCCTCACTTTGGCCTGCTCTGGCTGGAGGCACCTGAATGTTACCCTCTCCCACAGCTATATGAAGCCGTTTACTAATCGCTTGCTTCCTAGGCGAAGGCATCGCTGAAAGAAAATAAGGTGAATATTAGATATGAACACTTACGACTCAACTCTACGCACGATCTAGATTCAGGAAGAAGGTAACAACCCTAGATGTGACGTAGCCTCCTGATTATAAATGTGGCGCGCTACACATCCATAATCGAAACTCTACTAGACACGGCTCATAGAAAACCCCTAGGACAGACTTGCTCTGATACCAAGTTTGTCACGACCCAACTGGAGGGTCATGACTAGCACCCGGGCCATATTTGCCGAGCACCAACGTACATTTTATCTAACCTTCCTTATTATCTTTAAGGGCCGACAAGATCAATATAAATAGTAGACATGGATCATGAACATCCAACAATGAAAGATAATGTCATGAACATACATAACATAGGACGACAAGACTGTCAAGAAACTGTATATAAGGTACGAGCTACCATGCTGCCATGAAAGACTATACAACAAAAATCAGCCGACAAGGCATTCCAAACCATACATAAGTCGACACCTGTCTATGAGCCTCTAAAAGAATATAAGTGCTACAACATTGCCGGAACAGGGCCCCGACATACCCATAATGTCTATAACAAAAATGCATACCAAGACCACGGCAAGTCCGGAGAAAGGATCTTGCCAATAACCGCTGAACCAGATAGCCTACTGTGATTGGGGAGCTGCGTCTACCCGTCTATCAGGACCTGCAGCACAACATGCAGCGTCCACAAATAAAAAGGACGTCAGTACGAATAAAGTACTGAGTATGTAAGGTAGGAAAGCATAAGTAAGAACAATAATGTGAATAGTGATAGGGAATATACAACCTGTGACATCTGGGTACCTCTGAGGGCTACTGACATGAAATACATGATACATACATATATATATACATAAACGTTTAAAACATATGCCTTTGTGGGCATCATCATCATCATATCGTACCCGGCCATAATAGGCTCGGTAAAACGTACCCGGCCATCATAGGGCTCGGTAGAATCGTACCCGGCCACGTGGAGCTCGGTAAAACCCAACTGATCAGTGGTTGCACAATAGGTGCCATACCCGGCCGACTATAGCGCGGCTCGGTAGAGTAAAATAGATACATATATATGATGCATGCTGGACTCATTGGAATCACATTTTGAACCTTTCGGAGTGACGTAAGGTCGGTATCCTTCGTACACGTTATTAGGATTAACTCTTCATCAAGAATCTTATAAGAATCAGGAACTACCAACAACATTGATAATATAAGAATAAGAGAAGTAACATCAATATCAATCGTTTCATAAGAAGGGCAGCAATGTAAGTACTGCTAGCTTCTAAGAGTAGAGTATCTTTGGGAGCTCGTTCATTACATTATGTACAATCGGAGTCGTGCAAAAGAATGAAGGGGATAGCCTCGCATACCTTGTATATACTGCACAACCTCAAGCTATGCAAATGTCACGACTCCTTAGTCTACAATAAGAGAAATGACACTATCATTATCGTTTAAGCGTCGTAACTATTATGTATCGACCGCAACCTATTTTACGATGAAACGGATAGCACCTCCCCTATTTATATGACTTCCCACAAGTCAATACAATCACTAAACAGCCCAAACAACATCATTAATAATCATATTGAGCCTGCAAAACAGTCCATCAACTAACAACATTACTACCAAGCCTTTCGATATATATTTCACAAGTTCTAGCATCAACAACTTAGCCACAACTTGGATAATCTTAAATATATATATAGTAAGAGGTTCCTTACCTTTAAACAGAAAGAAAAACTCAAATTTGACCTTAATTTTCCACGAAATATCCCTTCAATTCTGCCACAAGAATAAGGAAGCGAAACTAGCAATTAATTCGGGTTTTTCGGCACTAGAATTACTTTAGAAGACTTGAAATCACCTAGGGTTGATATTAAAAACTTGAAGGTGTATTTACAGAACATAAAACACTTAAAACAACCTCCCACACGAGCTGGAACAACACAAAAATCAGCAACAACAAGAAGAACATGAAACTTACTAGCGCCACGGGATTCCCGACATTTGATTTGTGTTGTTTGCCCTTTGTTTGGGTCTTGGATCATGAGAGAACCTTGAGAGACTATTTTATGGTTATAAGGTCTGAATATACTGAAAAATAATGACTTAAAACGGGGTTGAGGTATCTTATATATGTCCAAATGTCTTAAATCGCCTTTGTCGGCCCCATAGAGAGCAGCTTGGCACACTCTCGCGAAAATACGAATATCTCTCTATTTCGAGATCGTATCGACGAACGGTTTAATGCGTTGGAAACTAGACTCATAGATATTAAATTTGATAGGTATATCACCTTATAATTCCAAGCACATTGGGAGAAAAATACAGTAACATTTGACCTAAAGTTTAAGTAAAATTATAAACCTAAGTTGCGACAACTTTTATCGACTTTTGTTTCATAACTCGCTTGACTTCAAGACTTTTGATACGGATATTATATTATTCAAATACATTAAAACAAGACCTCTTGGGATAGTTAATCACCTCTAGTGTTACCCGAAAATACGGGTTACAACATCCTTGATTAGTTTAGCTTCAAATACTTGTTAACCACTCTTATACAACCTTGTAACATTTAAGACCAATAGGATTAACTTCTTATCATCTCAAAGATAATCTCTTCTTGGATTTACGTCTACTAACTTACGACATGTTCTAAGGTACGCAAATTTGGGTTGTAACACTAGATATCAAATGCAATGATCAGAATAACACACAAACCTCACACACACATGGCACATAACTCACTCAGGATTGGACTCATCAAGATACTCTAGTCAAAGCAGCTAAGCAAAGTTAAGATCATACAATTTAAGGTACTTATACAAGAGTAAAAAATTGAGCCTAAGCGTCACAACCAAAGTACTCACTATTCTCAAGGAATAACAAAGTCAAGAGATATTGCTTCAATTCAAATCACAGCACACTGGCTCCTACTCCTAAAATAAATAAAACTAACTACACCCGGTTCAAACAAAATCCTTGAAAAAGAACAGCGGTACAAAGAAAAACCAAGGGGGAATTATTACACTACCTACTGTCACGACCCAAAATCCGCATGTCGTGATGGCGCCTATCTCAATACTAGGCAAGCCACCAATCTCAATAAATCACAATTTCTTTTAATATTGAAAACATAATATTTGAATTCAATAGAAAACCTCACAATTAAATCTATATAATACTCCCAAAACCTGGTGTCACTGAGTACATGAGCATCAAAATGATAACAAAGTCTGAGTGATAAAAACATTGTCTGAAAATATAGAATAGTACAAAAACTAAAAGGAAGATAGACAAGGTCAGTGGACGCCAAAACGCTACCTTGATAGTCTCCAACTGGTAACACACTGAGGTGTAACAGTCATCGTATCCCAAAGAACCTGGATCTGCACACGAGGTACAGAGTGTAGTATGAGTACAACCAACTTAATAAGTAACAAGACCAACCTTTGGGCTGAAAGTAGTGACGAGCTTAGCAAGTCTAATCTAGTATAGAAATAACATTACAAAAATGTAGGCATCCTTTCAAATTCAACAGTTAAACTTGGTACTTTTATATGGCCAATCCAGCCTAGGGAAGATCCATCACACACACACACACACATATATATATATATATATATATATATATATACACACACACATCAACTACCAGTCAGTGACTTAGTACCGTATAAGGCCAATCCAGCCCATGGATAAATTTATCCCCAAATATATATGATTAGGACAATATCCATGTCGAGGGAAAATTCATCACAATCATAAATCAATAAGGCAAATCCATGCCCTGGGAAGTCCATCCCGAACATATATAAATAAGGCAAGTCCATGCCCTGGGAAGTCCATCCCGAATATAAATCATCTACGCTCACTGTGGGGGGTGCAGACTCCGTAGGGGTTCCTTCAGCCTAAGCGTGATATAAAGCCGATACGGCCTGTTGTAGGCGGGCAGCCCCGGATCCATATAATGATAAAGCCTATAAGGCCTGCTGCAGGCGGGTATCCCGGTTCCATATAATAGTAATATATTAAAAGTCAATACGGCCTACTGCAGGCGGGCAGCCCCGATCCCATAAATATCCTCACAATGGATGAACATGACTGAGTATGAAATGTACATTTTTAAATAATTAAATTCAACAGCAACACGACCTTGTGTGTCCCAAAATTATATGCACGTAGCCTAATCATGATCTTCAATATTAGTCTCAGCTCAATTTCCTAACATGTGGAGAATATTCGGATAATAACATGATTCTTTAATTTTTCAACTCCACATAATGTATTTAAGTCACAATTTGTATGGTGCACGACCACACGCTCGTCACCTAGCATGTGCGTCACGTCCAACAATTGATATAACACAAAATTCAGGGATTCATACCCTCAGAACCAAGTTTAGAAATGTAACTTACCTTAAACTATGTAATTCTTTACTACGCTATGCCTTTGCCTCGCAAACTGGTCTCCGAACGCCTCGAATCTAGTCACAATTAATTCGATTCAGTCATTACAAATTATTGGAATTGATTCCATACGAATACTTGAGCCAATTCGAGTTCAAGAGTTTAATTATACTAAACTGTAATTTTAAGTAGTAACTAAATTATCAAGCAGCAAAACAGTTGTTGTGTATTCAGTAGAGACAATATTCCAGGGTAGTGATCGATTCACCAATCCTATTGTGTTCTAGTTAACTATCTCTTTCATACAATTCACTCATGGTTGCTAATTAATCGAAAAATTACTCTCATAGCCTTCCCGTACTTGCTTATTCAATATAGACTAACACCTATATTCCTATGAAATCAATCTATTAAGAACGCATTAAGATACGGTATTTAATTAAGCACGGTGACTAGGTATATTCCTATTCTAACCACAAATCCCCCCCCCCCAAGAGTTAAGATTGCGCTCTCTTCAATTCTTCTCTAATCTAAACATGGCTTTCACAAGTATATCATAGAACCTAACTGCTTGCCAGACAATTAAGCAATTAATCACATAAGTTAAGAAACAACCATATATTGGTGAATTGTAATTAACGTTAAATAATAATATTCATGGCTAAATCACAACACCAGAACTATGGGTTTTAGCCACTGATGATAGTATCAAATATGAGTTATATTGGTGAGGCATGTCTATGGAACAGTTGTGTTGAGTAATATAAGGTCATTGGACCTAAAATGGGTACTATCAGGTTTAATTTCAGCATATTCGGGAGTATAATATTGAAAGTCGTCTCAGAAAAGGATTATGGTTCTGGTTGGGGCGAGTGAGCTCTGTGACTTGTTGATCTGGTAAGGGGTCATGAAATTTCACGTGTTTATTTTATTATCAACAGTGTACGAAGGTTTTGGGATGAGGTTTGGTTCGATATGGGTTTAATACTAGTATGCGGTTGGTTTGGAGTAGTCACTGCGATCAGGAATAGTTCTACGAGCATGCGAGTTGTGTAATATGTTGGTTGATTATATCTGCGGTTATAGTTATAGCTCGATGCAACTTGTCCGGACGTATACGGTGTGTAAATGTAAGATTTGTGTCTTGAAAGAAATTCTAAAGGTTGGAAATTAAACTCCAAGGTTTATGGGCTAAGGTTAAATTAATGATTTTCAGTTGCATTGTGTAGTCAAGCCTTATGCGGCAATAATAATAATAATAATGATAATAATAATAATAATAATAATAATAATAATAATAATAAGAAGAATAATAATAATAATAATAATAATAATAATAATAATAATAATAACAATAATAATAGATATAAAGCCAATATGGCATGTTGCGGTGTGCAGTCCGATCCCATAAATAGCCAATAAGGCCTGATGTGGCGTGCAACCCGATCCATAATAGTAATAATAAATATAAAGCAATTACGGCCTGCTGTGACGTGCAAATCGATCCCAATAAATATCACTCACAATCCGGCTCTCAGGTCCCAACTCAGTCATCAATCTCTCAAGTCTCAAGGGCTCACAATCCCGTACTACTCAGCCCAACAATGATAATGTCACGACCCAAAATCCGCATGTCGTGATGGCACCTATCTCAATACTAGGCAAGCCGACAACCTCAATAAACCATAATTTCTCTTAAGTTTGGAAACATTATATTTAAATTCAAAATAAAAATCTCACAAATACTGATATAAGTACACTCCTAAAACCCGGTGTCACTAAGTACATGAGCATCTAAATGATAACAAAGTCTGACTGATAAAAACATTGTCTGAAAATATAGAACAGTACAATCACTGAAAGGAAAGAGAGTCAAGGTCTGCGGACGTCAACCAGCTACCTTGATAGTCTCCAACAGATAAAATTCCGAAAATCTAGCAGCCGCTGTATCCGGAAGTACCTTGATCTACACACAAAGTGGAGAGTGTTGTATGAGTACAACCAACTCAATAAGTAACAAGACTAACCTTTGGGCTGAATGTAGCGATGAACTCAACAAGTACAGTCCAGTATAGTACACAAATGTAGGCACTGCTTGAAAGTTCAACAGTTAAACTCAGTACAAGAAAAATAGATAAATTCTGCATGATATGAGAAATATGACATCTTTATATCTACACGCCAAAATATATGTTGTGTGTGATGTACCATAATGGAAACCTCATGTGCTCACAGACTCTCAGAATGCTCAATTACTCAGTATTGTGTATGGCCAATCCAGCCCACGGAACTCCATCCCATATATATATATATCAAATGACAGTCAGTCACTCAGTATTGTACAAGGCCGATCCGCCCCAGGGAACTCCATCCCAAATATAAATAAATAAGGCAACTCCATGCCGAGGGAACTCCATTCCAAATATAAATAAATAAGGCAACTCCATGCCTAGGGAAATCCACCCAAATTTAAAGAAACAAGGAAACTCCATGTCTATGGATCTCCATCCCAAATATAAATAAAACTACGCTCACTGTGGGGGGTGGGGGGGGGGGGGAGGTGTAGACTCCAGAGGGACTCCTTCAGCCCAAGCACTGTAATAAGCCAAATCCAGACATAAATAAATAAAATATGTAGCGGGGTGCATCCCGATTCCATAAATATCACTCAAAATCTCCAAACTCTCGGGCTCACAATGACATGAAAATCAACCCGACATAATTATATGACGTATCAATGAATGACAACATAGACTGAGATATGATATACAAATTATGGATATGACTGAGTACAAAATTACAATTTAAACAAAAAATTCAACACCAACACGAGACATGTGGGTCCCAAAATATTGGCATGTAGCCTAACCATGATCTTTAAATATGAGTCTCAGCTCAATTTCTCTAATACATGAAGGATATGTGAATAATGATATTTATTTAATTATGCAACTCCACGGAATCAATTAATTCACAATTTCTAAGGTGCACGCCCACACACTCGTCACTTAGCATGTGTGTCACCTCCAAACAATTCATATAATACAAAATTCAGGGATTCATACCCTCAGAATCAAGTTTAGAAATGTTACTTATCTCAAACCGTATAATTCTTTATTCCAATATGCCTTTGCCTCACGAATCGGCCTCCGAACGCCTCGAATCTAGTCACAATTAATTTGATTCAGTCAATACAAATTATAGGAATTAATTCCACATGAAAATACTAATTTTTCCTAACAAAATCCGAAATTTCCCTAAAACATCCCAGTGGGGCCCACATCTCGGAACCGGACAAAAGTTACAAAACCCGTAAGGTTAATTGAAGATTCGTGTTTTTAGCATTATTTGATATGATTTGAGGCTTCGACTAAGTCCCGCCGACCTCGAGTGAGTTTCAGATGGTTAACGGATTTATTTTTGGACTTGGAATTTTGTTGGAATTTTTTTGATGCAATGTCTGGTTCCCTTCTACGCGATCGCGAGAGGGGGCTGCGATCGCGTAGCTATGGGATGATGTGCTTCACGAAAGGGTGGTTAGTGTCCCATTCGCGTAGACTATAGGAGGCAGAAGCTGGGGCCACGCGATTGTTTTCATCGCGATCGCGTGGACAAGTTTGCGATCGCGTAGGTCTGTGGAACTGTGCTTCTCCATCACGTGCAATTATCCGCAATCGCGTTAGGTTAATTTGGGTAGTGGGAGATTTGTGCTTCGCGATCGCGTAGAGAAAACGACTAGGGAGCAGATTTAAGTTCTGAAAATGGAGCTTCCATTTTTAATGATTTGGAGCTCGGGGAGAAGCGATTTTCAGGAGATTTTCAAGAGAAACAACTGGGTAAGTGTTCTTAAGTCAAATTACCCAAATATATTGATATTTTAAGCATTTAATTGGTGTTTTAAGTTGGAAAATTGTGAAAACCCTTAAGGTTAAATTGAAGATTTGAGGGTCGAGTTGATGTCGAAATTTAGTAAACTAACTATGGTACATCAAGACAAGTAGCTAACTCCTTCGCATGGAATAACATATGGACTGGCCTGTTTATATATGGCTTCTAACATTTTGACCACTTGTGAATTCTACAGATAACAAGTATTTAATGGTAAGTAGGTAATGCCCAAAACACTGAAGTCCAATTTACAGAAAATAGGATCATATTTCAATCAAAAAGGTCATTTGAACAAAGTGATCTATTAATTACAGATTGATATTTTAAAGTAGAGATGAACATTAACGCAAATTCAATCATACTTGCATGGAGAAATATTGGTCTTCGTATACAAGACATGATTAAAGCATTTAAAGCTAAACAAGTCAAGAATAATTAACTAAATCGCGATGAACAAATCGCGTGGCCCCAACTTCTGCCTCCTATACTCTACGCGAACGGGACACTAACCACCCGTTCGTGAAGAACATCATCCCATAGCTATGCGATCGCAGCCCCTCTCTCGCGATCGCGTAGAAGGAAACCAAACAGTTCATCAAAAAAATTCCAACAAAATTCCAAGTCCAAAAATCAATCCGTTAACCATCCGAAACTTACTCGAGGTCGCCGGGACCTCAACCAAATACACCAACAAGTCCTAAAACATCATACAAACTTAGTCGAAGCCTCAAATCACATCAAATAATGCTAAAAACAAGAATCATACCCAAATTCAAGCCTAATGAAAACTAACAAATTCCAACTTCTACATTCAATGCCGAAACCTATCAAATCAAGTCCGATTGACCTCACATTTTGCACACAATGTATAAATGACATAACAGACCTAAGAAAATTTTC
This sequence comes from Nicotiana tomentosiformis, assembly GCF_000390325.3. NCBI lineage: Eukaryota > Viridiplantae > Streptophyta > Magnoliopsida > Solanales > Solanaceae > Nicotiana > Nicotiana tomentosiformis. The sequence continues at coordinate 131,776,362 of NC_090819.1, forward strand.
AAAATTGGATTCCGACCCTGATATCAAAAAGTCAACTCCCCGGTCAAACTTCCAAACGTAAACTTCCTATTTTTTGCCATTTCAAGCCTAATTTAACTACGGGCTTTCAAATAATTTTTCGGACACACTCCTAAGTCCAAAATGACCATACAGAGATATTGGAATCATCAAAACTTTATTCCGGGGTCGATTACACATAAGTCAACATACAGTCAATATTTTCAACTTAAGTTTTCATCCTTGAGATTAAGTGTCTCAATTCATTCCGAAATCTCACCAGACTCAAACCAATTACCCCGGTAAGTCACATAACAAATGTAAAGCACAAAATGAGCAGTAAATGGGATTAAAGGGCTGTAATACTCAAAACGACGGGCCAGGTCATCACATACTCGCACTCTTAAACAAATGTTCGTCCTCGAACGGGTTTAGAATCATACCTGGAGCCACAAATAGATGTGGATATTTTCTCTGCATCTCCTACTCAGTATCCTAAGTAGCTTCTCTGATGGGCTGTCCTCTCCACTCTACTTTTACTGAAGCTATGTTTTTTAATCTCAACTTTCGTATCTGCCGGTCCAAAATGGCCACCGGCTCCATATCATAAGTCAAATTACCATCTAACTGAACTGTACTAAAATCCAAAACATGAGATGGATTTCCAACATACTTCCGGAGCATAGATACACGAAACACTAGAAGAACACCCGATAAACTAAGTGGCAAAGCAAGCTCATAAGCCACCTCTCCAATCATCTTAAGTATTTCAAAATTCCCAATATACCTAGGACTCACTTTGCCGTTCTTCCCTAATCTCATAACACCCTTCATAGGTGAAACTCGGAGTAGTACCTTCTCTCCTACCATGTAAGTAATATCGCGAACCTTCCGGTTGGCATAACTCTTCTGCCTAGACTGCGCCGTACGTAATCGATACTGAATCAATTTAACCTTTTCCAAAGTATCATGGACTAAATCAGTACCTAATATCCTAGCCTCATCTGGCTCAAACCAACCCACTGGAGACCGACATCGTCTCCCATATAAAGCCTCATACGGAGACATCTTAATGCTCGATTGGTAGTTGTTATTGTAAGCAAACTCTGTAAGTGGCAGAATCATATCCCAAGAACCCCCAAAATCTATAACACAAGCGCGTAGCACATCTTCCAATATATGAATAGTGTGCTCGGACTGTCCGTCCGTGTGAGGGTGAAATGACGTACTCAACTGAACTCGCGTGCCCAATTCTCGCTGCACTACTCTCCAAAACTATGATGTAAACCGTGTGCCCCGATCTGAAATGCTCCCACTGGAACACCATGTAGGCGAACAATCTCTCGGATATAAATCTCAGCCAACCGCTCCGAAGAATAAGTAGTACCAGCTGGAATAAAATGTGCGGACTTGGTCAATCTATCCACAATCACCCAAATAGCATCACACTTCCTCAACGTCTGTGGGAGTCCAACTACGAAGTCCATGGTAATACGCTCCCATTTCCCTGTTGACAATTTAAACACCAGGCTACAAATCCAACTATATCTTTCTTCATTTTTCTCCACCAATAGTGTTGTCTCAAGTCCTAATACATCTTAGTGGCACCCGGATGAATGGAATATCGCGAACTGTGGGCTTCTTCAATAATCAACTCATGCAGTCCATCTAAATTTGGCACACAAATCCGACCCTGCATCCTCAACATCTCATCATCTCCAATAGTAACATCTTTGGCATCACCGTGCTGAAATGTGTCCTTTAGGACAAGCAAATGGCGATCATCATACTGGCGCTCTCTGATGCGGTCATATAAGGAAGAACATGAAACCACACAAGTTAGAACCCGACTGGGCTCCAAAATATCCAATCTCACGAACTGATTGGCCAAGGACTGAACATCAATTGCAAGAGGCCTCTCACCAATAGGAATGAATACAAGGCTACCTATACTCACTGCCTTCCTACTCAAGTCATTGGACACCATATTGGCCTTCCCGGGATGATACAGAATAGTAATATCATAATCCTTTAGCAGCTCCAACCATCTCCGCTGCCTCACATTTAGATCCTTCTGTTTGAGTAAGTGCTGAAGACTCTGATAATCTATAAATATCTCTCAAGACACACCGTAGAGATAGTGCATCCAGATCTTTAATGCATGAACAATGGTTGTCAATTATAAATCATGAACATAGTAGTTTTTCTCATGTGGCTTCAACTGGCGTGAATCATAAGATATCACTCTACCCTCCTGCATTAAGACATACCCAATACTGATCCTAGAAGCATCACAATATTCAAGACCAAATATGCATTCGAATGAAAAACATTCCACTCAACAATTCTTTACTCACATTACCAGTAAGTCATGAAACAACTATTGCATTACACATATCCCATTGATGCCCTAAGGTTGGCCCAAATGTGTCCCTAGTGATCGTGCCATATATAAAACCCAGCTTATTCCTTCCTAGGAGTGAAACTCTCATCGATCTGTCCCACAAAGTGTAATTCTTCGTACCTACGAGCTAAATGCCAACAGATAGTGAACCAGGAGCATCAGAAGGGTGAAGATATATAGGATAATTATGGTCTATGACCACTGGAGATGGAATAGACGTCCCCAAATCTGATATCTCATCAATCGCCATTAAAATTGTCAATTATACAGAATACAGAACTGTAATTCTGACAAAAAATCAAAGAATTGTGGACATAATTGAAAATAATGAACACATCTAGGGTTCGTTTCAGGTATGAATTAGGATTCAAAATTTTCACTAGAAATGTAGATGAATCTCTCAATCATCTTCAATCTGCGAAGAACAATCCCTAGATCCTATCCACAGGAAGCTCTGATACCATGACAAAACACATCGAATTATCAATTCTAGAAATATAGAAGAAGAGAAACTCAGAGGACGAGAATTGTGAGCACATACTGAGCTCAAAACTAATTTTCAGAATGAATTGTATTGTATGTAACCAGTTGTACACTCAAAACTTCCACTAACTACTTTAACTAACTTCCTATCAGCTGAATCAGCAACTAACTATGGTACATCAAGACAAGTAGCTAACTCCTTCACATGGAATAACATATTGACTGGCATGTTTATATATGGCTTCTAACATTTTGACCACGTGTGAATTGTACAGAAAATAAGTATTTAATGGTAAGTAGGTAATGCCAACAACACTAAAGTCCAATTTACAGAAAATAGGATCATATTTCAATCAAAAAGGTCATTTGAACAAAGTGATCTATTAATTATAGATTGCTATTTTAAATTAGAGATGAACATTAATGCAAATACAATCATACTTGCATGGAGAAATATTAGTCTTCGTACACCAGATATGATTAAAGCATTTAAAACTAATAAAGTGTCAACCATCATTAACTAAATCAAATAAGGGAAAGAATGAAAGGTAACAAAATAAAATATACTGAAAAGATATTAGCAGCATTCGATAAAATGTGTACTTTATGCACTTATTCTGCATTTGAGATTGAAAGCATTAGTAGAAGTCCACTGTTCATGGCCCAGAAAAAGGGGGGGTGAAGAGAAGAGAACTGCCAATATCGTAGTTTCACAAAACCAACACAACTGTAATTGAACTTAATTCTCACAGAGTGCATATTTGGATACCAATATATTATTCTCCACTTGAGCAACAACAACTGGGCGTGCCAACCTCAACTTTATCGGTTTATGGTCCGAAATATCGCTTCCTAGACTCGTTGTTGTTACACGTTGAAATGAAATGTAAAATTTCTCAATGCAGATTATCCTATCAATTTTGGATAATCTTTGTGGTGATTTGGTATCTCCAAATATAAAGGAGTTGAAATCTAAATCTAAAATACCGGGGCTATCTGTAAAATTGACGAAGTTTCTCATCTGCTTTTTGGTACTTGGAGATGTGATGCTTCTCTCTGATGGGCGGGTTAGATTAGCATCACCATCATAAGCCATGATGTATCATATAACTTATTACGTGACTTAGGATGTGGTTTCAATTTTAATGGTCCTAAATCTAGACCAAATGTTTGAACTACATAAACTCCATGAAATTTGAACTTAACCGATGGATATTGGAGCAGCTGAATATTTGCCGATATATATTTGTCAATCCCTCTGAGGTTTTCTTTGTGATATCTAAAAGATATGTCACAGATTATCCTATTTGCTGGAATATATTTGTCCCATAGTAACACCAAGTTTTCATGTTTATGGCTAGTTTTCCATTCGACGAGCGTTTCGTACTCTTGCGGTATTACCAAGTGAGGTTTGTGCATCTGCAGATACGCTTCTATAGCCTTTTTTTTAAATGTATTTTCCTCATAACAGTGATTGACATTCCATGAAACAATTTCGAAGTAATCTTCATTGGAAATGTTCGATGAACTTGAAGCGCTCATTCTGTTATGCTTTTCTCTTTTTTCAAACTCCAGTTCTCTTTTTGTTTGGAATTTGTATAGCGTCTATAAGTAAGAAATGGTTCTTGGTGCATATATATAGAGTTATTGGTATATATGCGTCCCCTACAACTCTTCTTAATTATTGGTGTGTTTCCTATCCTAAAGATAAATCAGAGATGAAAAACTCTGAGTTTCTAGTTGTATTATTTAACTTGTTCTTTTTTTTTCTCCTTTCCATAATGATGCAGACTGCTCCTTTATAAAATAGGAATCAAATAAATTTCACTTCATATGAAGTACATCTTCAGCTTTCTTTGATACTTTGTAGTACTCTATAAATTTATCGTAAAAGATTTGAGATCTTCCTTCGTTCTCTTTACTGTCTTTTTTCAAACTTTATCTTCTCATGCACAATATAAAGACGTCAATAAATTACCGCAACCGGTGTTTTCATCTACTTGCAAATTTGCTTACAACTTTCTGCACCACTCACTTTTGGAAATATGAAAACTTGACTTGAGCCCTCGCTATGACACATCCATTTAATATTTCTTCACAGGGCTAAAGTTAAATTAGAATTGGTGAAGCCAAACTTTTACCTCTTTTTCATATAAATAATGTCTCTTTTCGTCTTCTTGAGCCGAGGGTCTTTCGGAAACAGTCTCCCTATACTCTTCGGAGTAGGGTTAAGATCTGCGTACACTCTACCCTCCCCAGACCCCACTTGTTAGAACTCACTAGGTTGTTGTTGTTGTTGTTGTTGTTGTTGTTGTATTCAGTAAATTCATCATGCTGACACGAGATTCGTTCTAATATGGGAACAAAATAAATTCCATTTTAAATAGAGCTTTGAAATGCTTCTTTTTTTTCTTTCTTCTATTCTCTGGTACAATATTAAGAGAGTTAATATTTTGCAGAATACATCTTTAAGAAATCCACTTTTATCAAAAATGTTATCTTTAAAAGAGAACAAATAACTTCCTTCACTTATGAATTGAAAAATTATTTTCTTTTGTGAATAATTTGAATTCTCGCTTTATTTTGTTTGTCTCAATTCTCAATTCTGAATAATGTTAGTGTTCTATTTTTCTTTTCTAAGGTATAATATAATGTTTATGGATTAGACAAATTCCAAAACTTAAAACTTTCATGCTCAACGTCGTATTTTCATGTTCACTTATGTGTGACTTTATTTTTATATGCTTTAATTTCTAATTATTGTACAACCTAAACAAATATTTTTATAAATAAACAGGCAATTGTCAATTTATTACTCTTCATATAAATTTGTAATAACTATTATTTTCTTTTTTTATTGAGTTAGCTATATAAATTTAACTCATCATTTTCAGCATTTTATATACACATATGGCTTTAACTTTATATTTGTTACTCCCATTCATTTTCATCCTTCCAGCTTAAAAAGTGCAAGTACTATGATATTTGAAGCATTAATCCTCTCTGCTCTTCAGGGTAGGGGTAAGGTCTGCGTACACATTACCCTCCTCAGATCCTATTTGTGGGATCCCATTGGGTTGTTGTTGTTGTAATCCTCCTAGAAGTGCATGGTGACACGAGCTCCTTTCTCAAATAGGAACAAAAATAAATTTCGTATCTTATGAAGTACATTTTCCAATTCGTGATTTAAGTTCATAAATACTTTCTACTTTCTAGTACTAATACTTTAATGCTACAGATTTGAGATCTTTGTTTTTTATTCTTTTCATTTTTGTTTGCTTGTTTTTTCTTTATCTTCTCAGGTATAAGTATTAATGTAATGACCAGACTTGTCATTTTGAGTATTTACGCCCCTTTCAACTACTTGAAGTCTTGAATAGCTTCATATGATGTATTGTGACGTGTGTGTATTGTCGGTTTTGATATTTAGGTGTTTCGGGATTAGTTCGGAAAAATGAATTTCATGTTGGAAACTTAAATGAGAAGGGTTGATCGGAGTTTGAATTTTGCGCAAACGAATCCGGAATAGATTTTTGATAATTCCAATAGCTCCATATGGTAATTTTGGACTTGGGAGCGTATCCGAAAAATTATTTGGAAATCCATAGTTAAATTAGGCTTGAATTGGCTAAAATGGAGATTTACATTTGAAAGTTTGACCGGGGAGACTTTTTGAAATCTGGCTCGGAATCCGATTCTGGATATTGGAATAGGACCATTATGTCATTTATGACTTGTGTGTAAAATTTGAGTTCATAGAAAACCTCACAATTACAGATCCAAAACACTCCCAAAACTCGGTGTCACTGTGTAGATGAGCATCTAAATAATAACAAAGTGTGACTAATAAAAACATTGTCTGAACAATATAGAACAATTCAATAACTGAAAGGAAGAGAGTCAAGGTCAGTGGACGCCAAGCAGCTATCTTGATAGTCTCCAACTGATAACACTCTGAGATCTAACAGTCTCCGTGTCCGGAAGTACCTAGATCTGCACACAAGGTGCAATGTGTAGTATGAGTACAACCAACTCAATAAATAACGAGACTAACCTTTGGGCTGAAGGTATTGACGAGCTTAACAAGTATAGTCCAGTATAGAAATAATAGTACGGAAATGTAGGCATTCTTCCAAGTTCAACGGTTAAACTCAGTACAAGTAAAATTGATCAATACTGCATGATATGAGGAATATGACATCTCAGTGGAAAACGCCGTGTACTCACGATCACTAATTACTCGGTCACTCAGTACTATATATGGCCAATCCAGCCCAGGGAAATTCCATCTTGTATATATATACATCGGCTGACAGTCAGTCACTCAGTACCGTATAAGGCCAATCCAGCCCTGGGGTATTTTATCCCCAAATATAAATGATTCGGACAAGATCCATGTTCAGGGAATTCATCACAATTATAAATGAATAAGGCAAGTCCATGCCATGAGAAATTCATCCCGAATATATAATCATCTACGCTCATTGTGGGGGGTGGGGGGTGCAGACTCCGGATGGGCTTCTATAGCCCAAGCGTGATATAAAGCTGATATGGCCTGCTACAGGTGGGCAGCCCTGATCCGTAGAATAATAATATATATAAAGCCAATATGGCCTGCTGCAAGCGGTCAGCCCCGATCCCATCAATATCCTCACAATGGATGATCATGACTGAGCATGAAATGTATATTTTTAAACAATTAAATTCAACAACATCACGGCCTTATGCGTCCCAAAATATCGGCATGTAGCCTAAGCATGATCTTTAATACAAATCTCAGCTCAATTTCTATGGTGCACGCCCACACGCTCGTCACCTATCATGTGTGTCATCTCCTCAGAAATTCGGGAATTCATACCCTCGAAACCAAGTTTAGAATTGTTACTTATCTCAAACCGTGCAAGTTCTTTATTCCAATAAGCCTTTACCTCGTGCAAGTTCGATTCAGTCAAAATATATTATTAGAATTAATTTCATATGAAAATACTAATTTTCCCACAAAATCCGAATTTAACTCAAAAATCGTCTGTGGGACCCACGTCTCGAAACACGAAAAATTACAAAATATGAATGTTCATTCCACCACGAGTCCAGCCATACAAAATTTATCAAATTCCGACATCATCTCGACCTTCAAATCGTCAAATCTTATTTTCATATCCCTAGGCTCAAATCCTCCAATCTCACCTCAAAAACACGTAATCTAGTAGAAATACTCAATGATAATCCAATATTATTGACTAACAATGATCACAAGTGACTTACCTCAAGTTTGCCCGAGATTTCTCGCTCAAAAATTGCCTAAACCCGTGTTAGAAATGTCCAAAAATGCCAAAATCTCACAACCGCTCTGATTTTATTCTATCCAGGGGTTTTCGCTTCTGCGGATCAGTAAGCCACTTCTGCGGTGAAGCTGCCTCTTCTACGACGAAACTGCCTCTTCTGTGGCTAATCACACTTCTGCGGACACGCTTCTGCGAGGAGCTGTTCGCTTCTGCGAAGCTGCCTCACCAAGCGCACTTGCGCTTCCGTGATCCAACGCCCGCAGGTGCGGGGCCACTTTTACGGCTACCTATCGCTTCTACAATCACAGCCCCAGCCTTGCCTAGCCGCATCTGTGATGGAGAGCTTTCTTCTGCGGGCTCGCTCCTGCGATGGGATTTTCGCAGGTGCGATTACACCAACAACTTCCAACTTCAACAATTCTCTAAGTTCCAAACTCGATCCGTTAACCACCCGAAATCAACCTGAGACACCGGGACCTCAAACAAATACACAAACTAGTCCTAAAACATCATATCAACTTAGTCAAAACCTTAAATAACATGAAACAACGCTAAAACCACGAATCATACCCCAATTCAAGCTTAATGAAACTAAGAATTTTCAACTTCTATTTTCGATGCTGAAACCTAACAATGAAGTCCGATTGACCTCAAATTTTTCACAAAAGTCATAAATGACATAACGGACCTGTTCCAATCTTCAGAATTGGATTCCGACCCCGATATCAAAAAGTCAACTCCCCGGTTAGACTTCCAAACTTAAATTTTCATTTTAGCCAAATCAAGCCTAATTTAACTACGGACTATCAAATAATTTTTCGGACACGCTCCCTATTCCAAAATCACCATACAGAGCTATTGGAATCATGAAAACTCTATTTCGGAGTCATTTGCTCAAAAGTCAAACTCCGGTCAACCCTTTTCATTTATGTTTCTAACATGAAATTCATTCTTCCGAACTAATTTCTGAAATACTTGAAAATCAAAATCGACAATTCACACATGTCATAATACATCATATGTAGCTATTCAAGACTTCAGATAGTTTAAAGGAGCATAAATACTCAAAATGAAAAGTCGGGTCGTTACATTCTCCCCCACTTAAACATACGTTCATCCTCGAACGTGCTAAGAGTTGTTCCTAATCCATTAAATCACTGTTCCACCTTACCACGAACATACCCAAGGGTGATCCATCCTCACCCTATTCCATATAGGTCTGACCTCACAACATAAATGAAGATTATTAATTTCTTTTCAAGACCCGAATCTCATATCTATACACTGTATAAGTCCGAACAAAATGTATAAAGCCATAGCCATAACTCAAGATGTAATCACATGATATATAATACAACCAGCATACTCGCAGCACCATTTTTGATCTCGGTAATTACTCCAAACCAACCAAGTACTATATTAAATGCCACATTCCACATAACCTCATTCCAAAACTTTCATACATTGCTGATAATAAAAGAAACACACGAAATCTCATAACCCCTTATCAGATCAACAAGTCATGGAGCTCTCTCGCCCCAACCAGAACCATAATCACTTTCTAAGTCAACTTTCAATGTCATCCTTCCAAATATACCTTAACCAAACCTGATAGTACCCATTCTAGGTACAATGACCATATATTATTAAACATAACTAACCCACAGATATGTCACACCAATATAACTAAAGCCACAACTGCGCAATCTGTATACCCAAAAAATGGAAAATGTCTCAAGGAAGAGAACCGTATTGCAAGTTCAACAAGCACCACCACAAACCTCAATGCTATAATCTCATCATATATAGTATAACCAAGATACAAGAATCTAATAATGGTAAACAACTCTTCTAGAGCTCACACTAACATCAACCGCATGGATAACTCAAATGCTATAGTATCAATATCTGGACCCGAGCGGACCACTCATGTGCCAATAATATCAGTATATGGATCCGCATGGACAACTTATGTGCCAATAACATAATCCGCCTAGCATGGTCACATGCCTCCAGTCTAAGCATATCATGCATGAGCAATCAAATAAGTACACATGTATATGATAAATGAATTTTAAATTCACATAAGGTATTTTCAAAGTGAGTGTTACGGTTGTGGTATTTATGGAGGTTCTTAAGAAGATTTATGAAAATATTCCTCGTGGGATGATCGTGCATGAAATATGTGTTAGTCATTCGAGTGATGGAGTTGGGATCAATTACGATGATTTATGTGTTCTATGAATTTGGAGACTGGGAGTTCTCAAAAGCATATTGTTTCGGGATTGCGACCTGTTTGAGGTGACTATTTTATTTAAACTCAGTGGAGGCACTAGTTGCGTAAATTATTTTTGATAGCTACGTGATATGAGTGCGCATATATGTGAGGTTTGACGCCATGTGTTGTTGGAGGTGATGAGCGTGTGGCCGAGCACCATAGAAATTGTGACTTAAATAAATTATGTGGAGTTGTAAAATTAAAGAATCATGTTATTATCTGAATATTCTCCACGTGTTAGGGAAATTAAGCCGAGACTCGTATTAAAGATCATGTTTAGGCTACGTGCCAATATTTTGGGACCCATAAGGTAGTATTGTTGTTGAATTTAATTGCTTAAAAATATACATTTCATGCTTAGTCATGTTCATCCATTGTGAGGATATTGATGGGATCGGGGCTTCCCACCTGTAATAGGCTATATTGGATTTATATATATTATTAGTCTATGGATTGGGGTTGCCCGCCTGCAGCAGGCCTTATAGGCTTTATTATTATATGGATCGGGGCAACCCGCCTGCAGCAGGTCATATCGACTTTATATCATGCTTGGGCTGAAGGAGCCCCTCCAGAGTCTGCACCCCCTACAGTGAGCATAGATGATTATATATTCGGGATGGTTTTTTCCAGGCATGGACTTTCCTTATTTATTTATAATTGTGATGAATTCCCTGGGCATGGATCTTGTCCAAATTATTTATATTTGGGGATAAAATACCCTAGGGCTGGATTGGCCTTATACGGTACTGAGTGGCTGATTGTAAGTCGATGTATATATATACATGATGGAATTTCCCTGGAGTGGATTTTCCATATACAGTATGGAATTTCCCTAGACTTGATTTTCCATATAAAGTACTGAGTGACCAAGTAATTAGTGATCGTGGGCACACGAGGTTTTCCACTAAGATGTCATATTCCTCATATAATGTATTATTGATCTATTTTTTTATACTGAGTTTAACTGTTGAACTTGAAAGCATGCCTACATTTCCGTACTGTTATTTCTATATTGGATACTTTCAGCCCAAATTTTAGTCTTGTTACTTATTGAGTTGGTTGTACTCATACTACACTCTGCACCTCGTGTGCAGATCCAGGTGCTTGAGGACATAGAGACTGGTATATCTCAGAGTGTTATCATACTATCAAGGTAGCTGTTTGGCATCCACTGATCTTGATTCTCTTCCTTTCAGTTATTGAACTATTCTATATTGATGAGATAGTGTTTTTATTAGTCAAACTTTGCTATCATTTAGATGCTCACGTACTCAGTGACACCGGGTTTTGGGAGTGTTTTGAATCTGTAATTGTGATGTTTTCTATTGAACTCAAATATTATGTTTCCAATCTTAAAAGATTTTGTGTTTTATTGAGGTTGTTAGCTTGCCTAGTATTGAGATAGGCGCCATAACGACATGCAGATTCTGGGTCATGATAATTAAGAGGGTAAAATTTTATCCACAATCGGTGTTTATGGAAAATTAATGCATTACATGTATTTGCATAGAGATTCTCTCACTTATCCATGAAGCTCGCAACATATGCCCCGATAAACCCCAATTATTTAATTCTGCATCTCCCCCAAATTTTCCTACACCTCGAACGTGTTGGAAAAAAGTAGGATCACGAGTAAAACAATTTTGCTACTCAGCAACCATGCATGGATACTTGCTTCCTCTTTTGTGGTATTCTTATTAGTTCTATAAAAGTGGAATTTAGTGGCAATTGATGTGTGCGATTCATTCGGTCTAGTCTTTGTCATATGTAAACTTTCAAAGAGAAATACTGAAGTTTCCTTGTGTGGCCCAAGAAAGAGAATAGTTTTGAAGATTGACAAAGGAACTCAGATATGTACCAGATCCATCACTGGCAGACATAGACACCGGCAGAGTCATGGCACGTGGGGTGCACATGCAGGAGATAAGTGTATGCTGGTAGAATAAGATATCTCCTGATCGAAACGATTGCAAAAACGATAAGGTGAAGGACTCCTTATTCAGTAAGAACAGTATCTAAGATAAGGAAGGATTTAGCAGTTGAGTTTAACTAGAACTCTTCCACCAAGGAAGAGTAGCATTAGGATTCTAGTTAATTCTTTATCTACTAACTCCTATATTTTGCATAATGTTCTTATTATACAGGGATGCACAAAAGCAGAAGTTAAGCAAGAATTGACAGCAAAATAGCGAGGCAATTTTTTAAGCAGTTCTAGTGATATTTGAGTGTGCGAATCTGATGCTACTTGAACCAGCTAAAAGAACTAGTTCTAATTGTTGTCTTTTAGTATAGTTATTTGTAGTAGGTGATTTTAGCTTGTACCTTTTTAGCTTTATCTAGAAGCGTCTGTAATAGGTACTTTATGTTTTCACGTTAGAGTTAACTTTAAGTTTGTCGCAAATAGCTAGAGGCTAGTTTGCTACAAAGGGTTAGAGGAAATCCTAGGTTTACAAAAGAGTTTTTCTAAATGCTGTTTTGGCTCACTGATTTAGTAAAGAGTTTTGGGAAAATTCCACTGGGAAGTAGGTCGTGTTTTTTTCACCTTTTGAGCCAAGTGTTTTCTACATAAAAATCTCTGTGTTATTTATTTTCTGTACTTATTATTCCGCAACAGTAGTAGTTATAATACATAGAAGAACCATGTCCTTCTATAATCTGTGCACGTAAAAAATTGGATACCACACAAATCACCCCCCCCTCTTGTGTGGTATTAACGTATAAAATATCAATTTGGTATCAGAGCAGGTTATCCTTGAAGAAGCTAACACCTTAGGAGAAGACCAAGATGAGTGCACCACCTAGAAACTGGGAAGGGCAATCCACTGCTAGGCCACCACTCTTTAACGGCCAGTATTACTCTTGGTGGAAAAATATGATGAGAGATAACATCATAGGAGAAGACTATGAGCTATGGGACATTGTCACAGATGGTCCACTGGCTACCATGAAGAAAAATGCCGAAGGAGAAGAGGTGCCAAAAACAACAGCTGACTGCACTGCTGAGGACTTGAGAAAGTGGGAGAAGAATGCTAAAGCTAAAAAATGGCTTGTTTGCGGACTCGGTCCAGATGAGTAAAGTAGAATACAAAGTTGTATCACTGCCAAGGAAATCTGGGACACTTTGCAAGTGGCCCATGAAGGAACACCTCAAGTGAAGAGGTCCAGAGAAACACTACTATATTCTCAATATGAGAATTTCACCATGAAGGAAGGGGAAACCATCCAAGAGATGTATACAAGGTTCACCACACTAATAAACGAACTTAAGTCTCTTGGAAGGGTTATTCTTGAAGAAGATAAAGTTGAGAAGATTCTGACAACGGTTCTGCCAGTTACTTGGGCGAGCAAAAGCACTGCCATTTAGGAATCAAAAAACATTGCCACTCTTAGGTTGGATGAGCTAATTGGAAATCTCACTGCTTATGAACCTAGAAGGCGAACCATGAAAATGGATGTACCCAAGAAGGAAAGGAGCCTGGCACTCAGAATCACCGAAGGTGCTGATCTGGAGGAAGATGAAATGGCTATGATCACCAAGGACTTCAAGAAATACCTTATGAGAGGAAAAGGTTCTTCAAGAGGTGGAAATTACAACAAAGAAAGTGTTCCTAGAAAAATGACCAATGAAGGTTGCTACAAGTGTGGGAAGACTGATCATCACATTAAGAACTGGCCTCAATGGGAAATTGAATGGAAGAAGGAAAGATCTGAATGAAGGAACAGGTTCATTCGAAGAAGAACAAAGGATCAACAAAGGCTATGGTTGCTGCTTGGGGAGAAAGTTCAGATGAGGAATCAGATGATGAAAATGGAGATGAACAAGCACTTATGGCAATTGGAGAATCAGATGGGGAATCTCATGAGGAACAAAGGTAAGCATAATTCATCTCAAAGACAAGTTTATGTTTTTGTCTAAAGAAAAACTCCCTAAATTATTGCTAGATTTCATTGATGAATCTGAGGTAATAAATAAAGAAAAAGAATAGTTGTTTAAGGATTGTGTGATTTTAAAAGCAAAGTGTAAGAACCTGGAACTCAAAGTTAGTGAGACTATGAGTGAAAATACTGCTCTGAAGAACAAGGTTCATACATTTGAAGCAAATGTTTTTATGAGTTAAAATCTGAAAATCTAAAATTGAAACTAGGAACCAGTAAGAAGACAGTTGATTGCACACAACTCACTTTAGAAGAAAATGTAGGAAAACTGAATGATGAGTTGTATATGAAGGATGAGCAGGTAAGAGTGCTAAAGGAGGATCTAGGCAAGGTCAAGCATGAACTAGACAGAACTAGTAAATGGGATAGGTCCTCCGATGCTTTGTCATGGCTACATGAACATCAAAGTAGCAATAGAAGAGGACTTGGTTTTGGGAATCAACTACCTAAGTGGGATCCTAAATGAAAGTACCTCACTCTTACTAAGAACAAGATTTGTACTCACTGTGGTAAGACTGGTCACTATAAAAGTGAATGTAACGCAAAAGAAAGGGCCAGTCAAAAGAACAAAAAATATGTTCAAGGGAAGAATTGGTTACCAAGTAGGGCTAAACAGAATTTAATTCATCCTTTTGCTTATAGAAAGGGACACAAACTAGTTTGGGTTCCTAAGACTAACCTATGATTTCCTTTTGTAGGTTCAAGTGAAGGGGAGCAGCCAAATATGGTACATGGATAGTGGCTGCTTAAAGCATATGATAGGAAGCAAGGACCAGTTCCTTTCACTTGAGGACCTCAAAAGAGGAAATGTCTCCTTTGGAAATGGAAAGAAAGGTGAAATCATTGTGGTTTGTAAGGTAGGTAAGGATGACTCTCATTCCACTGAGAATGTCTACTTGATAGACGGCTTGAAGTATAGCCTAATCAGTGTGTCACAATGTGTGATAGAGGTAACTTGGTAGCATTCACCTCTACTAAATGTTTTGTGATAAATCTTATCAATGGCAAGATTGTTTTGCAGGGTAAAAGAGTGAATAATATATATATTATAGATCTGTCCACACTCTCAGAGAATGAACTAACTTGCTGAAGTGTGCTGGATAGTGATCCGCTCCTTTGGCGTAAGAGGCTTGGACATGCAAGTCTAAGTCAGCTCAACAAATTAGTCTCCAATGACTTTGTGATAGGACTGCCTAACATTAAGTTCAAGGAAGATAAAGTTTGTGAGGCTTGTGCGAGGGGAGAAGCAGGTAAAATCCTCTTTTAAATGCAAGAAAGTGGTAAGTACCACCAGAACGATGGAACTGGTTCATATGGATCTCTATGGTCCAATGAGAACATTAAGTAGAGGTGGTAAGAGATATGTGATGGTACTTGTTGATGATTATTCTAGGTTTACTTGGACACTGTTTTTAACATCTAAAGTTGAAGCATTTGACATGTTCACTTCCTTTGTTAGAAAAACTCAGAAACAATTAGGAAATCAACTTGCATCAACTACGTCTGATCATGGTACTGAATTTGAAAATGCTAAATTTGCTGAATTTTGTGATTTGCATGGCATAGATAATAATCTTTCTGCCCCTAGAAGTCTACAACAAAATGGAGTAGTTGAAAGAAAGAATAGGACTCTTGATGATATGTCTAGGACTATGCTTCTTTCTAGTAAGCTGCACCATATCTTCTGGGCAAAAGATGTAAATATTGCATGCTATATCATAATAGGTGCATGACAAGATCTCTAGTAGAGAAGACTCCCTATGATTTACTTAAAGGAAGAAAACCAAACATATCCCATCTTAATGCATTTGGATGAAAGTGCTTTGTGCACAACAATGGTAATGACTCCCTAGGTAAGTTTGATTCAAGAAGTGATGAGGGAGTATTCTTGTGATATTCTTCACATAGTAAAGCTTATAAAGTTTATAACAAAAGAACTATGTGTGTTGAAGAAAGTATTCATGTAGTTTTTGATGAAACTAACATTCTTTCTGAGAGACCGGAACATGATGATGAAGCAATTGGGCTGGTGAGCAACTTAAATGAAACCACAGCCCAGACGAAAGCAGCACTGGAAGAAGGAACATGTGATGGAACAGGTCTTTTTACCTAGGGCAACCTAATAGGGGGAACAGAACAAAGAGGAAATGATCCCTAAACCTCAATGGAACCTGTCCATGAATTTATTCCACAACAAAAAAACACTGAAGGAATATCAAGGGGAAACCAATTGGTTGTGAAACCTTACAAGTATCAAACTTCTCATCTCATTGAGAACATAATTACTGATCCAACCTCTGGAATCAAAACCAGATCTTCATTAAAGAATCTCTGTCCTTTTGATGCCTTCTTATCTCTTATTGAACCTAAAAATGTTGCTGAGGCTTTGCAGGATGCAAACTGGGTAAATACAATGCAAGATGAACTCAACCAATTTGAAAGGAGTCAAGTTTGGCATCTGGTACCAAGACCCAAGAACATATCAGTAATTGGCACAAAATGGGTCTTTAGAAACAAACTTGATGAAGATGGAATAGTTACAAGGAACAAGGCAAGATTGGTGGTACAAGGATATGGCCAAGAGGAGGGCATAAACTATGATGAAACCTTTGCTCTAGTCACAAGGTTGGAAGCAATAAGACTCCTCATATCCTTCGCTGCTTACATGGAATTCACCCTTCACCAGATGGATGTCAAGAGTGCCTTCCTTAATGGCTATCTAAAGGAAGAAGTGTTTGTCAAGCAACCTCCAGGGTTTGAAAGCAAGGAAAGTCCTGATCATGTGTACAAACTTGACAAAGCACTTTATGGGCTCAAGCAGGCGCCAAGAGCATGATATGAAAGATTATCAAAGTTTTTGCTTGAGCATGACTACAAGAGAGGTAAAATTGACAATACTTTGTTCTTGAAAAAAAATGTAAAGATCTCTTGGTAATTCAGATATATGTTGATGATATAATACTTGGAGCAACTACTGATAAGTTAAGTGAAGATTTTGCTAAACTAATGGGGAGTGAATTTAAATTGAGCATGATGGGTAAGCTTAATTTCTTTTTAGGCTTACAAATTAAACAAAATTCAAATGGAACTATGATCCATCAGCAGAAGTATGTAAAAGAGTTGCTTAAAAGGTTTAAAATGGAAGATTCCAAAGAAATCGACACTCTTATTGCAACAGCCACAAAGTTAGATATAGATGAACCTGGTTCATTTGTTGATCAGAAGTTGTATAGGGGAATGATTGGTTCATTATTGTATCTCACTGCTAGTAGACCTGACATTGTTTTCAGTGTAGGACTTTATGCAAGATTTCAGACAAATCCATAGGAATCTCACTTGACTGATGTAAAAAGAATCTTGAGATACCTAAAAGGCACCACTGATCTTTGTCTTTGGTATCTAAAAGGTAGTAATTGTAATCTTGTGGGATATGCTGATGCTGACTATGCAGGTTTTCTTATGGATAGAAAGAGCACCTCAGGTATGGCACACTTTCTTGGCTCATGTCTTGTGTCTTGGGCCACCAAACAGCAAAATTCAGTGGCCTTATCTACTGCTGAAGATGAGTATGTTGCTGCTACCTCATGTTGTGCTCAACTATTGTGTATTAAACAGTAATTGAGGGATTTTGGAATCGATGTTGGATGTATCCCTATGTTTTATGATAACACTAGTGCTATTAGTTTGACAAAGAACCCCGTTCATCATAAAAGAACAAAGCACATAGTTGTTAGACATCACTTTTTACGGGACAATTATGAGAAGGGATTGATCACTATAGAGTTTTGTTCTATTGATAAGCAGATTGTGATATCTTTACAAAAGCACTAAGTAGATAGCACTTTGAAAGGAACATGTTAGAATTAGGGATGATTAAGATCACCTAAGCGAACCACTTCAGATTGTACATGGAAAAAAGAATTTGGTTAGAAAATCTAAAATTTGTGTAAATTACCTAATTAATTGTTGCTCAGTCTCATACTGTAAATAGTATACTCCTATGCCATGTTTAATATGAATTACGGGTCTCTAATGAAATTTTCTCTATTTTTGCAAATTGAGACATGGTTGAGAGGATTCTTAATGAAGAACCTGGTTCATCAGTGCTGGTTCATCTAAAAATAAGGTATGTATTCTACAGTATGCACATTTTGAAATACTAATATATAAATCATGAGCAGAACTCTACCCAAGTCCATACTCTTCCAAAGCCTATCCAATAAAAATTTGAACCAGTTCCGTTTCAACAAAAGAATCCTCACCTAATTAATACACCTAGATTCTAGGGGAGCTGTAACCATCATTCTAAACTGAAAATTGCAGAATGAATAGACTTCTAATTGACCACAAAAAGTTGCCGTTGTGCATTAATTACACTTCTCCTTTAAATCCCTCATCAAATCTGCAAACTCTTCATTATTTCTGAAAAGCCATCGAAACCCTTTCTTCTCTCCTTGCCTTCGAATTCAATCTAAGCTTTTTTCTTTATCACAAAGCCATAACCAAAATGTCTAACCTCTGGAATAACCCTGGTACTCCTCCACCCCTACTCCTTCCTCTTCCTATACAACCCCTCAACCTAGTTCTATCCCCCAACCTAGTAAAAGGAGAGTCAAAATGCTTGCTAGAAAAACCGTGGACAGCGGTGCTTTATCTCAAAAATTAAATGCCCAGCTTCAAGCAAGCCAAGCCCAAAACTCACAAATTTCGAGTAATCCCTTTAAATCAGTGATTGAGCGGAAAGAAACTGGGTCTTCCGATTCTGAACAGATAACTTCTGTCCCAAATCCTTCATCTGAGATTATTTTTGAGATCGATAAAAATTTGGAAACTAGGTTCATCCTGGTTGGATTTGTGATAGATGTGGAAATGCCCGAGACAAGAAGGAGAGGTGGTAAAAACAAAATTGAAAAAGAGAAAGAGTCTTCACCCACCTCTAAATCTGCTAGAATGGCTATTTGTGGAGCTGAGCCGGAGAAGGAGGAAGAAGGTGGCAGGCACACAGGGGGGAGTGGATCAAGAGAAGCCGCTGAAGGGCTAGTAAATCTTGGAAAGCAAGTAGACGAACCTGGTTCATCTGTTGAGGAAACCCTGACTGATCTCTTGAAAAAGTTAAGTGACAGTTACCAACCCAAGAAGAATAGAACTCCTAAAGCTACAACCTCTGGGACAGCAAGAGCCAACAAGAAATGGAAAGATGCTCCTTCTGAGACCACTGATATTCCTTTTCTAAGAGAAAGAACTACAAGGAGCAAGCCAAAGCAGAGTGAGGAGGAGTTGCAGAGAGCTTTAGAGGGGAGTAAGAAGAAAAGAGTGGATAAAGGGAAAGAAAAAGTGGTTGAGTCTGTTGAGTTGGATGAGATGGACCTGGTCCATCAAAGTGAAAAGGTGGAAGAGGTAGAGGTTCAGACCCCTAAGCCAAAGAAAGCCAAGACTTCCTCAAAGTAGTCTTGTTCCCACTAGAGTGGTAAGGTGTTGATAATATCTTCTTGATCTTATGGTCTTTGAAAAACTTACTTACCTTGTTGCCGACGAATTGTTTTCCATTTTCGTAGATGATCTAGGCCGGTATCCCAAATCGACAGATTATGTGATATCAGATGAAGTCGATGACTTCTTTCTCGCTCACCTTCTCTAACGACTGGGCCTCAATCCATTTAGAAAAATAATTGGTCATGAGTAGTATGTATTGGACTTTACCGGGCGCCCATGACAGGGGGCCGACGATGTCCATTCCCCACTTGATGAATCATCGGGCATGTCTCATAGTTGATGAATCATCGGGAATCTCTCCTAGTTGATGAATCATCGATTATGGCTTTGGCACTCTTCGCATTTTCGCAAAAGGTCTTTCACATCCTTCTCCATTTCATTCCAGTGGTAGCTGGCCCAGCTCTCATTAACTTCTGAACTAAGGATTCTGCCCCTGAATGGTTCCCGCAAGTGCCCTCGTGAACTTCTATCATAGCGTATTCGGTCTCTCCCGGACCTAAGCATCTAGCCAGTAGGCCGAAAAAGGATCTCCTGAATAATGACCATTCAACCTGAAGACAGGAAAATTGCCATCTACCCTGCAATTTATCCAAGTATCTCCACATCCGTTCCACTTTCACTTCGAACGTTACGTTGACTTGGAAACGCTTAGCAAGGCAAGCTCTAACTTTTCAATGTTAAGATATCTTGTTTCGGCATCACCTAGGGTTCTGCTAACATAACGAATAGGAAATTGTGTACCTTTTTCCTCCTGGACTAAGACACCACTTACCGCCACCTCGAAAACCTCCAAGTAGTGGTACAGCTGTTCGGCTTCCTTCGAAGTGTGCACCAAAGGGGGGCTCGACAGGTATGGCTTGAGTCCATCCAAATCTTATTGGCACTCTTGAGTTCAAGAAAAATTCTTCTTCTATTTCAATAGGGAGAAGAACCGATGGCTCTTGTCTGACGACCTCAAGATGAATCCGCCCAATGCGGCTATATGCTCGGTTAGTCTCTGAAACGCCTTGACGTTGTCAACTATGGTGATGTCCTTGATGGCCATTATTGTTGGGGTTGATCTCTATTCCCCAATTAGATACCATGAATCTAAGGAATTTGCCCGTACCGACCCCGAATGCGTACTTCTCCGGATTTAGCTTCATGTTGTATTTCCTTAGTATGCGAAAGGTTTCCAACATATCGTCAATATAAACTTCCATTGATTTTCCTATTTGTTCTTCGAACATCTGGTTTATGGGCGTTGGTAGGTGGGACTGACATTATTTAATTTAAATGACATTATGTTATAGCAGTAGGTACCAAATTTCGTTATGAAAGAAGTTTTTTCTTGATTGTCGGGGTCCATCCGAATTTGGTAGTACCCTGAGTAGGTGTCAAGAAAGCTGAGTATCTCGTTCCAGGATGTCGCATCGATCATTCGATCGATGTTAGGCAAAGGGAAAGAATCATTTGGGCATGCTCGATTTAGATCTTTATAATCCACACACATCCTTAATTTATTTCCTTTTTAGGTACTACCACTGCATTAGCTAATCAATTCGGATATTTAACTTCACAAATGGACCCTATTTTTAGGAGTTTCGATACCTTATCCTTGATGAACGCGTGCTTCATCTTGAACTGTTACCTTCTCTTCTGCTTAACCGGGTTGAACTTTTGGTACAAACATAGCTTGTCAAGATGGGACCAAGCAAAACAATTGGTGTTAGCTTTGAGAAAATCGATAAGTTTTTTCTTGAGCTCGAGAGTTAACCCCGTGCCCAGGTATACCTTTCGATCTGGCACATGCTCGATTAATATAACTTGGTCCAACTCTTAAACAGTTGATTTTGTGGCGTCTGTGTCATCGAGAGCCATAAATGACCTCGCGACGCTATAATCGCCCTCATCGTCCGCTCCTTGCTCTTCCTGTTTGTCTAGTTTGGCTGAGGCCAGTATCAGTGATTGCTATTTAATCTCTTCGTTTTTGGTCGGTTCAGCGCTCCTAGATGTTGAGAGCACAGAAAACGGGATCACTCCGTCGAGATCAAACATTTCCCTTATGGCCAACTGTTCTCCGTAGACCGTTTTGACTCCCCCCGGTGTGGGAAATTTTAGCGCCTGGTGCAAGATCGAAAGTACCGCCCTCATGGTTTGGATCCATGGCCTTCCGAATAAAGCGTTATATCCCATATCCCCTTCAATCACGTAGAACCTTTTTTTTTATTGTCCCGGTGGTGTTTACCAGCAAAGTTATCTTTTCTTTCGTGGTCTCACATGCCATATAGAATCCATTCAATACCCGGACTGCCGGTACGATTTGATCTTGTGATCCAAATTGCTCTACGACCCTTGATCTGTTGATGTTGGTCGAGCTACCTGGGTCAATAAACACACGTTTAACCCAAGATTTATCGATAAGTACATATATTACCAGTGCATTGTTGTGAGTCTGTACAATGCCCTCGGCATCTTCGTCGCTGAACAAGATAGCTCCCTCCGGAACATAATCCTGGTGTGTTGTTCCCTCGTGATAGACATTTTAGTGAATTTTATCATTGGCCCTTGAGGGAAATCAACTCCCTTGATGATCATGTTGATCACGTGCCGAGGCTCCTCTTGTTCAACCTGTTTGTTGGCATCCCTGTTTGAATTACCAAGTAAATTCTTCTATTAACTATTGGCAATCTTTAGTGAGGCTAAGGTTACGAAGTAAGGTTAGCTGGTTAAGGAAAGCTCAGGTTATGTACATTGAGATGTTTATGCAAAACATTTTTTTCTACCCTATGTAGGCGACACAAGCCATGGAGCTATAGAGTTAAGACCTAAGGATATTTCTTTGACGGTTGATCGGGTAAGCAATGCCAAGAGCTTCGTCAATCCATTGTTCATCGATAGACGAAGCTCTCTCTCATTCTATTTTGATTTGGATGGGCCGGGGTTCCCGAGGTACATCTGGCCGGCCCTTCGGGTGTCTCGGTGATACAAAAATTATCTTCGCTCCGTGAACCCGGCTGCTATTGAAGCCCGAATGGAAGCAAGCCATCAAATAATTCGGGAACTAGAAGAAAGACTCCAGGGACTATACTAGGAGCAGCACGATTCTAAGGGCTAAGGCCCCTTTGATTTCACGCAGTTCCTACCACCAGCTCTAAGGCAAAATATTTATTAGGTTATGCTATTTTGGGATTTGCTTTGACCGAAGCTATTGCCTGTGATCATGAGTGCCGTGATAGTTACACATCAAATTAGGATCTCTCTGGGTATGGTTAGACTACAATGGTCGGGGCCACTTAGTCTTTTTGATGTGCCCTATAGGATACACGATAGTGGCAGCATCCACGTTGAAGTTGTACTCCGATAATCTTGGTGCTTCCCTACTCCTGAGCGCCCTATCAAACCCATTCTTTCTCATCAAGCCCTAACCAATAGGCCCTCGATCATCTTCTCATTCCTTGCGGGGTGACTCCCGGATCCATTTCCCCTTCGATCCATGTTGTATGGTTGATATCAATGCCGGACCGGTCTTGGATCATGATAAATGGCTCTTTTATATCTATCATTGATCCTTATGGGGTAAACAAACCCATAAGGGGGCTAGAGTTTGTCGTCCCCAACCCTAATCTTTGACTAGTACTTGTTGTGGATGTCTACCCAGGTTATCGCAGGGTACTCCACCAAATTTTGATTTAACTATTTAGAGGCCATGGAACATTGGGGTTGAGCCCTTGAGTGAATGCCTGGATGGCCTAATCATCTGCAGTTAGTGGTAGGTCCATCATCTCCATCTAGAATCTTGACACGAGCTCCCTTAGCATCTCGTTATCCCTTTGTTTGACTTTGAAAATATCTAACTTTATGGTCTCCAACTCGATGGCCCCGGCATAGTCCTTTACGAAAGCATATGCAATCATAGCAAATGAGTCAATGGAATTGGGAGGTAAGGTGTGATACCATATCATTGCTCCCTTGGACAAAGTTTCTGCAAACGTTTTCACAAACACCGACTCAATCTCGTCATCTTCCAAATTGCTCCCTTTGATCGCGCACGTATAGGAGTTCACATGCTCACTTGGATACGTGGTCCTATTATATTTGGGGATGTCAAGCCTACGAACCACTTTGGGATCGGCTTGGGTGCCGCGCTCGGAGGAAAGGTCTTCTAGATATATTTTTTGGAGTCCAGCATTTTTTATGTTTATATAGAATACACATTCTCATTCTGTAAGGCCCCGTTAAAATTTCCTAATGATTTAATATTTTAAAGTGAGACAACGGTATTCGGGAATAACTTAATCGAGTATCAAAGGAGACCAATGGGGTGGAGCCACATTATTTTGACATCAAAATTGTTTCAACGACGTCATTTCTTCGAGTATAAGTGGTATCATATTAAGAAAATGAGCTCCAAATTCGGTTTTTATTGCATCATTAGATCCGTATTGAAATTACGGAGCCATATCAAAAAGAATCGTCGAATTTGGACATTGTATGAGAGAGTTATGCCTATTTTCGGGCAAGATAGAAATGATTTCCCATCGTCAGTGCCTAGGGTAGTGTGGGGCGCTATCCCTAGCGCTGAGATTTCTTTTAGGTACTGGAACAAGCGCCACAGGCAGCGCCCCACGCCACATACTCATTTGGGGTTCATTTTACCCCATTTCTCTTGGCCGAACATTGGGGTTTTACTCCACTCTCTCAAGACCTCCAACTCCCCCTATCTTCAAGATGAGGTGTAGAGATTCATAAACTAATTCTATGGTTAAGAGGTGTAGAGATTCATGGCTACTAGGTATTTGATAAAATGCTTAAATGACCTAAATTATGGAATTTGTTACTAATATTGGTCTCATTGGATGTTGTTATTGTAGATTGAAGTTGCTTAGTGTAGTGGATCATTGTAGTATCATTAAGGGACGAATTTGAGGTATGTTGGCTAAATTTCTCTCCTAGAAATGAATCCCATAATTTTCTTGTAAGTCCCAAGTTATTCATTTTAAATTAACTATTCCGAATAAGCTTGGAGTCGAAAGTTATATATTCAAAAATGTGTTCCGAACGCTCTTGTCATATTGTGATATCATACGATAATGTGTTCAAGTATGGGATGTGTGTTAAGATGTTATGACTTCAAGTCGTGTTTCAAATTAAAGCTATTATGGCAAATTGTGTACCAAATCTCGATGTGCTTAAGACTCTTAATTATTCATGTGAGTAAAGAAAACCGTGATTAAAGATGCGTGAAAGTGAAAGGAGCGAGTTGGGGATATAAAATGTGGCTACCGTGCCAATAATGAAAGTTATATTTGTGGCCAATGGTGCCAATGAAATGAAATGATACGAGAAAGGTTATGAAATGAGCCTTGATTCACCTGTTCCAAATTGACTTTGAAAATAGATTTGCCTAAAATCTTATGTACTCAAGTCGTGCCCAAATGTTGTTGTTTCAACTAATTCTATGCTTTCTAAGTATTTCCAACGTGTTTTGAGCTCTTATATATTCATGAGTTTCAATTGTGTATTGCCTTTGGGGGAAAAGTATTTCAAGAATAATTGATGTGTTACTCGTTTATGATTTTAACTTGTGCTTCAATTGCCAATAATTTTACTCCATTTCTTGGAAAAAAATCTATTGTGTTTAAATTCTTCATTACTGATGAACCTAAAGTCGTGATTTACGGAATATTCTATATGTTGATATTTACGATGATGATCCACGAAAGGAATGATATGAAATACAACCATTGTGCCATGAAAAAAGAAGTGTATGTATGGCAAAGAGAGCGAATGAATAATGATGTTGTAAATGGTTGAAAGTACGAATGAAGTTATATATGGTATTGTGATACACCTCTACCCATACATATTAGGGTGAGGCCGCAGGGACGCTTTGTGTAGAGATTGTGCTTGGGATTACACCACCACCCGCTTATACATTAGGGTGAGGGGGTATGGCCGCTTTGTGTAGGATGTTGGCATTGTTGTTATACCACCACCTGCATATAAATTAGGGCGAGGTTGTGTGGCCACTTTGTGTAGGTTTTTTGGTATTGTTGTTGCACCTCCACTCGCCTATATATTAGGGGTGAGGCGGTATGGCTGTTTTGTGTAGGTTTTGGTCCTGTGGTTACACCTCCACCCGCATATATTGGGGTGAGGCGGCAGGGCCGCTTAAGTAGAGTTCTTGTATTGGACTTGCACCTCCACCCGCACACAATGCCGTGAGGCGGCGGGGCCTCTTTGTGTAAAGATGGTTACATATAATTTCGTCTTACAATTTACATATGATATTGAGAGCTCTTGATAA
The DNA here is from genome assembly GCF_000390325.3 of Nicotiana tomentosiformis. NCBI lineage: Eukaryota > Viridiplantae > Streptophyta > Magnoliopsida > Solanales > Solanaceae > Nicotiana > Nicotiana tomentosiformis. The sequence continues at coordinate 131,802,527 of NC_090819.1, forward strand.
GTTTTCTTTGGTTTAAACTTCTATATATGCTATTCCACTGTCACCCTGATCCATCATATTCATGTTGTATTTCCATGTTCTTGATTTTGTGTTTTGTTTTCATACTAGTACTATTCGACATGTACTAACGTCCCTTTTGCTGGGGGCGTTGCATCTTTAATGGATGAAGGTGGTTCTATTGCGGGGGATATTGACCAGTGATAGCAGTACTCATTCTTCCCAGTTGGTGTTGAGCCCCATCTCATTTCGGCATTGTGTATCTTTGTTTCATGTGTATTACTATGTTTTATGGTATTGCCGGAGCCTTGTTTCCGGCACTATCATTGTACTCTTTGGTATCTTTAGAGGCTCCGTAGACATAGTGTGGGTTGTGTATGGGTGTTGGGAATGTTAAACAACTTGTATAGTGATTGAATCACTTGTTCCACTTTGAACCATGGAGGTGTGTGTGTGTTTTGAGACTTATTAAATGAAGTAATTATTGGTAATTAATTTGGCATTGTCTACATGATCTCCTTGTTGGTTAATTAACAAAGTTATGTATACTCTTTAAATTACGGGTGAGTCGTGTAGAAAGTATTCAACAGGCTTGCTTGATCGGGTTTACTCGATTGAGAGCCGATTGCGCTCCCCGAGTTTAGGGAGTGACACATTAGGCTTACAAATAATCTCCAAACCAAATTCCCATCATTCCCAAATAGGTAAATAACCTTCCAAAAGTTCATAAAAACCTTTCCATAACACACACCATCAATGATCCAATCCTGAACATTTCTTCACAATTCACAATCAAGGAATAGCCTGCCTACGAGAACATCCAGTCCCTGAACCTCACGAATACCAGAATCTCTATGTTCAATCTAACACCGCTAATCAAATGGATGATACGTCAGTCATACTCCATCATCATACAAGAAAATATCCACAATTCGAAACACAACGGACCTCCCAAAATGCGCCCTATCCTTCGGTGACATCAAATAGTGCCAGTATTCTCTTAAACATCTGAAATCATCTGTGCATCAAGAACTCATATCCTTCCTTTCAAAACTAAACCGCAACATTTAACTCGCAACTTTATAAACCACTGTCACTAACATGCTAACTCGAGAAAATACGAAAATATCATAATCAACTCTGGATGACAATCATGACGAACACCTCATAAACGAGAACTTTCCATTTAACTAAAATCAGGGCAACATCACCACATGCAATATATCTACTATACCTGTGGAAAACATCAACTCCAGGCCATAGCCATAACCATGGCGAATTCTTTGGAACTCATTAACACATAATCAAGTCATCAGAACTGATCTCCCCTAACTCAACTGAGTCACACAGACTAACAACCCAAAAGTAACTCAATCTAATATGCTCACTCTGAAGGTACCTTCTGTATATTCGAAGTCGTTTCTTGCATCTCTCTAATATTGCCATGTAGAATCATTCTTGACATAGAATCATATGATCTGGAACTCATCAAAACCTTCTCGATAACCACTCATCTTACTCTGATCTTCAATACACAGATAATACGTACTGAGCAACCCGCGCTTCACCAGCATATGACGATTCAAAAAAATAACCAAGCAATCACTCAGCTCGGAAACTGATACCACATATGTTCCAGTAATCCGATAGTCAATAACAGACTCCCCCAATTTGCTCGAAGCCATACAACACATCGTCGGTAATCCATAGTACCATATATTCATAGCTGCCCCGATCCCACACCGCGAATCTCTGAATACTTCAGAAGCTCAGGTAATACTAGTAGGAGAACACTCTGAAGACTCATCCAAGCATACACCCAACCACTAGAATAGTCAAGAAAACTTCTCCCAAATGCTCTAAAATGATAATATATGGATTTTACCGAATGGAAACCTCATATGAAACACACGATCCGATCGCATCACGTGGGAGATGACCCCTGGATGTACTCAAATCAACATTTTACCATGAACCCACCATAATCAAAATAACTAGGCCACCCGCCAGTCTTCCCAAGTATGTGCTTACCAACTAGATACAAGAATCCACTTTGTACCAAAAATGAATGATCGAAAGATCTATCACAACATATGCCCAAGACTAGACAGCACACTGCGATGGTAATCAAGCATCCAAAAGTAACCCATCCGCAACATCACAAACCATTGGTGCATAGAGAATACCGAGTGTGTGTAACATCGCATATGAACGAATAGGAAGAATCAAAATCGTAGGTTTCAAGTGAAACAAGGCCACACGATAAGGAAAGAAGTTTTTTCCTAAATGCCATGTAGCCTCTCGAAGATAGGTATGTCATCATATCGATGCACAAGACACTACTAGACACTTTCTCATGACTCGTAAAACCTATAAACCTAGTGCTCTGATACGAACTTGTCATGGCCCAAAATCCAACTAGTTGTAATGGCACCTAACCCAGCCTCCTAGGTAAGCCAAATAACAGTAAACACAATTTAAATGAAATTTATAAGAAAACAATGAAGAATTGTCTCAACTTTTATACAATAATCCAAGGACTAGTAGTACAAATCATGAGCTTCTAATATTTGGAATTTACAAAGCTGGTACGGAATAAATACATTATCTATTCGAAATATATATAAATAGATTTGTAAAATCTAAAGCTACCAAGGACAAGTGGTAGTTATAACTAGAACGTAGATACATCTTCGATGCCAGCTCCCGCCATACACAGCAACTCCAGCTCCAAAATCTACACGCAAGGTGCAGAACCAAAGTATGAGTACAACTGACCCCATATATCCAGTAAGTATATTATCTAACCATGGTGAAGTAGTGACAAGACATTTTAATTAAAATATACTCACCGATATAACTAATGTGTCGTAGAATTGTGGCACTTTTAATACTAATTACATAGACGTTAGCTCATTTTTTTAAGCATTGTAGTCCATTTCTTATGTAGTTTTGGTGGTTTGCAGGAGATGCGACTTGAAGAACCAAAATCATAAGAGAAGTTTTCAAATAGCTATGAAAGGATGCAAATGCAGTGGATATGCTATCGCATATCAAGATCGTAGAAGTATCACATTGTCACACCCCAGACCTGAAGGGATGTGGCCGGCACCCGGTACCATACTCGGCCCGAGCGTACCACATACCCAAAAACTCATATAGTGTTATACAAACTATGAGGCCTAGAGGAATAACCCTCAACCTAGGACGATGAGGCCATATTCTGAATGATCTAAAAATATCGTCTGTCTCATCTAAGGGGTAAACATACCCAAAAACTCATATAGTGTTATACAAGCTATACAGAACTTGTCTACAAGCCTCTAGAGATAGTTGAACTGTATCATGGTCGGGACAGGGCCTCGACCTACCCATCAAACCTGTATATATATTAAATGGACTCCAAGGTCTAGACCTAGTAACTCCGGGGAAGTGGAGCTTACCAACCAAGTTGATATTTGGCTATGTCTACTGGGAAGGTCTATCCAGCTGTCTACCAGGACCTGCAGGCATGAAATGCAGCGTCCCCAGCAAAGGGACGTCAGTACAAATAATGTACTGAGTATGTAAGGCAACAGAATAACTGTAAGCTAAAACTGAACTGATGATATAATAACTGAATGTAACTAGGAGTCAAAAATAATATGAAGATATGCTTACCTGCTGATACTAACTCAACTCTCTCCATATAGTATGTAAAATAGTTGTCCGGTCCTATAAGGCTCGGTATGTGTAATTGCCCTACCGTAGTAGGCTCGCTCATAGGCGCTCGGCCATACTAGGCTCTGTTTCTCGGCCATTATGGGCTCGCTCATAGGCGCTCGGCCACAGTAGGCTCGGTATATAACTTACCATCTGATCAGAGGTTGCCCAATAGGGGCCTGTCCATCGATTATAGCTCGATGGTGGTAAAACAATACTGTAACACCGTATATATATATAGTCTCTGCTCTCTTAGATGAAATAAGACAATACTAAACTGAATATGAAGTCCCGATATGGGAGAATACTATAACTTCTAATACTAGGATAATGTGAATAAATTCAGGAATACGAACTTCTCTTTATGCCTCGTTATCAAACTCATGTAGTTACGAGATCATGCCAAAATGAAAAAAGGTTTAGCCTTAACATACCTCATTACAATATTTTCAATCACCAGCTTGAACTCGCCTCTTCTCACCTTCATCTAAAATAACGATAATAATACTATCATTAAGTTACGAAAGGTACAACTAACGCACAACGAACGATAAGCTTATTTTGTATTAAAACGGACAACATCTCCCTTATAATCCTTACTTCCTCCAAATTCAAGATAACACCAACAATACAAGAACAGAACAATAACAACATATATACACCATTTTCAGCCCTTTATACGCCATCAAATACTACAAAACAGCCCAACACACCCCAATCTCTTCATACACAAAACAACCACCGTAGTAGTGTCAAACGACCCGGAAATATTATGACGAACGAACAGCATAACACCCTACATTTATATGGTGTTTCTACACACCCTTCCTCATCCAAAACTCCACAAAACATTAGTAAAACACGCAGCCCAACAGCAACACAAAACAGTCCACAAAACAGTCCGCTACAAGTGAATAACTCGAACTCACGGCTTCCGATCACTGTCCCGTGAGTTCTTACAAGTATAGAACGACTTACCATAATTTTACAGCAGAAAAAATGGATGAAAGAGAGCAGTAAACTCACCTTATTTGTTGGATAAATCAGCTCCTATCTTGGTTCTTCAAACTCTAGGTTTTACCTCCAATTAGAACTTGAAATGGAGAGAAAATCAATTAGGGTTTGTGGGAAAGTTTAGGGAGGAATTTTGCAGAGCTTATGTCTGGTTATTATGCTCTATTTAAGTCTATTATATGGATAAAATATTCCTTTAAAAGGCCTCTTTGGACGACCCGAAATGGCCCATTTTTGGGCTCTCATTTAAGCAAGTAGGTGACACACCTACTTGTCACCTAGCAGGTTGCGCAGTATCGCAACAATTACCATATCTCTCTACTCCGATGTCGTATTGACAAACGGTTTAATGCGTTGGAAAATAGACTCATAGATATTTAATTTGATGGGTAGAACACAACATAACTCTAAGGATATTGGTAGAAAATGGCAGTTACATTGGACCCAAAGTTTCAGTAAAACTTATGAATGTAACTTGTGATGACTTTCATCGACTTTTGTTCCACAACTCGCTTGACTTCAAGACATAACACACGGATGTCATACGACTAATATAAATCATAACACAATCTCCTTATCATGTTAAGAACCCTAGTCTCACCCCAAAGGTACATGTTATAACATTCCCAACTTGTCGACTTTCGACGAAACATTGTTTTCTTCAATTGCTCTAGCTTCTGAACCGTCCAACCCTCTTTGTACTTGTTGTTCATGATCTTAAATATTTGTAACCTCAGAGGTAACAGGATTATCTTACTTTATATACTTTTAAAAGATGATTTCATTAATGAGCTTACATCAATTGACTTACGACGTACTCGTACGTACGAAAACATGGGTTGTAACATCATTCCCCCCTTTGGAACATTCGTCCTCGAATGTTGACTGGTGCACTTATCAGTCTCATAACCTATAGCTCTCATAAATACTTTATTGTTGTCCTTTCCATCTAGGCAACTATTATATCAATAAATTCATAGGCCAGGGCATTCCCCACTTTAGGCCTCTTTCTGACACCACGACTTTTGGTCTTAATCCTTCCAACCTCGTAATTATTGCGAAATTCTGTCATGCAGCCTGTACGACTTTGTCCTTGTATGTGCGCCTATGCGACTCTTCTGTTCCTTTTCCTCCAGCTTTTAGCCAATCTCTAGGCCTCACTTTGGGAACATATATAGAACTATGACAAGTTTTTCCTCCCGGTATATATAGCTGTAGTTAAGTTCTTTGCTCGGTACTTTGTCAAACTTACGATTGTTGCGATATCTTGTTTCGTAGCCTTATAAATATATCCTTATTGCTTTACTACATCTAGGTAGGTTATACTACACCATCACACTTACTTGATTTTATTATTGTCGAGGTTTGCTACCCAACTCCAGGTTACCCTCTTGCTGCTTATCCTATATGTATAAATCTAAGTCCTTTAGTTCTTCCTCATTACTGTTCATCTTAAGAATGACGTCCTAATATCATCTCATACTTTGGAACTTTTATCTTCCTATTGTTGATTCATCTTAATGTTGATCTATAATCTACAACTGATAAATTGAAAACTTTTAGGTAATACATTGTCCTTAGGGATCACGTCTCATCAGAGAACATCTGAAGTTATTTGCTCGATCCACCTTGTGGCGATACTATACTTCAATAACCGTATTTCATCGCATCCCAACGTGATTCATCTTATGAGGGGTGTTCTAGTCTCATGCAATTCATGAAATCCCTTCTTTTTGAATCATTAACAAATCAATGGCCTTAACGTCATCCTCTTATCTATCACAATTACACCCTTATTCTACTACCATGGCAACATTTCATCTCTTCAAATTGCTCATAGTCTTAGACTCCTCTAAGTTCATTCAGGCTATACTGATTTTTTTTATAACTTACGGAAACCATCAGCTCTCTTGTTTTGATGGGCTTAATTATGAGGCCTTACCTATTCTCGTCAGCTTCTCAATCACCTCTGCTTATCCTTACTCATGTCCGCCTAAAACCCTGTTGCTCTACCATACTTTATCTTGTGACCTACACATATTTATTTATAGTACTCACAACCTTCCTTTAACTTTCTAGCACCATACATTTCATTATGTTATTCTGAAACTTCAAGAGAGACATCAAACCGTCTCTAACTCTTGTTTAATCTCTTAACCAGACCTCTCGATACTTGGAAACTATAGGCTAGAAGATATGCCATTGACAACACCACTATCATTTGTGGATACTGAATCACGGTGCTTTTAGCCCTCTATCTGATGTATGGACTATTCACAACCTCCTACACTTGTGCATCTCGTACCGTCTTAACCTTTACCTTACTTAGCTTTTAATCTTGCATTGTATCTTCTGTCTCTTTCATAACCTCTCTTCCACATAGGTAGAATTCACATCCACAACTTAAAGCTCTACTATAAACTTGCAGCTCTAGTTCGTACACAATCTGGTGGGAGCTTCATACTTACTCCTTATGAGACTGGTACTTTTTTTTTAATCTGGCTTTATAGATACGACATCGAATTTCCTATGCTGGGTTTCACTTCGTTTATCTTGCATAATCTATTTATTTATCTAAACCTCTTGTCTAGCCATGACTAGGCTCTTCCTGAATTCCTGAATGAACTACTAACTACTTGTCAGTCCATGCTCATATTTACCTTCTGGGCAACCACTCTTGGGTTATGTCTTCTACCTTAACTTAACTTTTGCACTGGCTCCTAATGCATCAAGTGTTCATTCGCTCTTATTTATCAATAACATCTAGTGTGGGAACCCTTACTGCCTCCCCTCGGTGTCGTGCTTGCATAATGTTCTGGACTCGTATCATGTCTGTAGGATCTGAATAAATGCAATATCATTCCTTTCACCATTTACTGCATTCTTCCTTTACTATTCAATAGTTACCTGAACTACTTAACTCTGACTTAATACCATATTACACCATCTTCCCCTCTTTAGGGGAGTATTAACATGTAATGCTATGAAAACTTACATATAAATATTTTACCTCTTCATCTTCGACGTCTTTTCACGTCTTTATTGACTCTTACTTGCCTTGCAGTAACCCTTATGTAACAAGGATAATTAAATATCTTACACGCGACGGTATAAGATACCTAGTGTAACTGGAACACTTAGTCCCTTAAGATTAACTTTGCTCAAAGTTCTTGCTTTAGGGAAGCGTCTTCCCGTGTGACCTTTAAAGGTTATTCTTCTGTTGTCTATTGTATTATTTCCGGAATGCGATCTTTGAAATTCACTTGATGTTGACTATCATCACCTCATTCGATCCCTAATTGATATTCAGTTTATCTTGTTCACTAGCCCATGCTAATTTCTATTACTCCGGGGGTCTAAATTGTTTTGTCTTGGTAATCACGTTGGACGCACCAACTCATTTCTCGAAATTAGAATATGACTTTTGGCCTATACTCTTTTATTGTCTCAAGACCTCCTGTCACCTCTTGTTTTTTTTTTTGTTTTTTTTTTACTTGACTATAGACTCTATCATCATATCATATTTTGATTTACCATTATCACCCATTTATCACATCTTACTCATAATACTTCATTTCTCCCTTCTTATTCTCTTGCTAATACTTCTGTTTATCGCATTATTCTGAAAACTTCAACAAAACATTGTGTCACTTTTAGCTCCCCTGGCTCAATCCACCATTTTGGGTTACTCTAACCCAAGCTGGATCTTGATATCCCATTCTTCTCTTAAACTATGTATGTTAGCTCCCATAGGGCATAACTGAGATGGGTGTGGCCAATTGTACATACCTCTATTTCTGTTGAAGGTAACTTAGAATCCTTTTATTTCTCTGCCTGACGTGGAAATTCGAACAGTCTTCATTAACTAGGTACCTCGTACCCTTCTTCACCTTGCTTCTGTTACATGTTGAAACTTATAGTTTTACCTTATGATACTGCTATGGCCTGCTATTCACGGGGTATGTTAGATATTCCTGTCTTAGGGTAAATGGGAAATTCGCACATATGGTAAGCACAATCTAATAGGGTCTCAAATAGGGCCACGTAGTCAAGAATTCTCTCTCTACTAATGCTTTTACCGGTTGTTGTATTAGACTTTTAGCTAGCTATAATTATTCTAATTGAAAGCATCGCTATATCATTAGCAAACATAACCTTTGACTCGAACTCTTATGACTCAGCTCTATAGCACGATTTGGATTTGAATGAAGGGTAACAGACTCCTAAATGCCTTGTAGCCTCCTGCTTATAAGTGTGGTGCACAACACACCAATAAACAAGACTCTACTAGACACGGCTTGTAGACTCCCTAAGATAGAACTGCTCTGATACCAAGTTTGTCACACCCCAGACCTGAAGGGATGTGGCCGGCACCCGGTACTATACTCGGCCCGAGCGTACCACATACCCAAAAACTCATATAGTGTTATACAAACTATGAGGCCTAGAGGAATAACCCTCAACCTAGGCCGATGAGGCCATATTCTGAATCATCTGAAAATATCGTCTGTCTCATCTAAGGGGTAAACATACACAAAAACTCATATAGTGTTATACAAACTATACAGAACTTGTCTACAAGCCTCTAGAGATAGTTGAACTGTATCATGGTCGGGACAGGGCCTCGACCTACCCATCAAACCTATATATATATATATATAAAACGGACTCCAATGTCTAGACTTGGTAACTCCGGGAAAGTGGAGCTTACCAACCAAGCTGATATTTGGCTCTATCTACTGGGAAGGTCTATCCAGCTGTCTATCAGGACCTGCAGGCATGAAATGCAGCGTCCCCAACAAAGGGACGTCAGTACAAATAATGTACTGAGTATGTAAGGAAACAGAATAACTGAAAGCTAAAACAAAACTAATGATATAATAACTGAATGTAACTGGGAGTCAAAAATAATATGAAGATATGCTTACCTGTTGATACTGACTCAACTCTCTCCATATAGTATGTATAATAGTTGTCCGGCCCTATAAGGCTCGGTATGTGTAACTGCCCTGCCGTAGTAGGCTCGCTCATAGGCGCTGGGCCATACTAGGCTCTGTATCTTGGCCATTCTGGGCTCGCTCTTAGGCGCTCGGCCATAGTAGGCTCGGTATATAACTTACCATCTGATCAAAGGTTGCCCAATAGGGGCCTGCCCACCGATTATAGCTCGATGGTGGTAAACAAATACTGTAACACTGTATATATATATACTCTCTGCTCTCTTAGCTGAAATAAGACAATACTAAACTGAATATGAAGTCCCGATATGGGAGAATACTGTAACTTCTGAGACTAGGATAATGTGAATAAATTCAGGAATACGAAATTCTGTTTATGCCTCGTTATCAAACTCATGTAGTTACGAAATCATGCCAAAATGAAGAAAGGTTTAGCCTTAACATACCTTATCACAATATTTTCAATCACCAACTTGAACTCTCCTCTTCTCACCTTAATCTAAAACAATGATAATAATACTATCATTAAGTTACGAAAGGTACAACTAACGCACAACGAACGATAAGCTTATTTTGTATTAAAATGGACAGCATCTCCACTATCATCCTTACTTCCTCCAAATTCAAGATAACACCAACAATACAAGAACATAACAATAAAAATATATATACACCATTTTTCAGCCCTTTATACGCCATCAAATACTACAAAATAGCCCAACACACCCCAATCTCTTCAAACACAAAATGACCACCGTAGTAGTGTCAAACGACCCGGAAATATTATGACAAACGAACAGCCTAACACACTACATTTATATGGTGTTTCTACACCCCCTTCCTCATCCAAAACTACACAAAACAGTAGTAAAACACGCAGCCCAACAGCAACACAAAACAGTCCACAAAACAGTCCGCTACAAGTGAATAACTCGAACTCACGGCTTCCGATCACCGTCCCGTGAGTTCTTACAAGTATAGAACGACTTACCATGAATGTACAGCAGGAAAAATGGATGAAATAGAGATGTAAACTCACCTTATTTGTTGGATAACTCAGCTACTATCTTGGTTCTTCAAACTCTAGGTTTTACCTCAAATTAGAACTTGAAATGGAGAGAAAATCAATTAGGGTTTGTGGGAAAGTTTAGGGAGGAATTTTGCAGAGCTTATGTCTGGTTATTATGCTCTATTTAAGTCTAATATATGGAGAAAATATTCCTTTAAAAGGCCTCTTTGGACGACCCGAAATGGCCCATTTTTGGGCTCTCATTTAAGCAAGTAGGTGACACACCTACTTGTCACCTAGCAGGTTGCGCAGTATCACAACAATTACTATATCTCTCTACTCCGATGTCGTATTGACAAAAAGTTTAATGCGTTGGATAATAGACTCATAGATATTTAATTTGATGGGTACCCCATAACTCTAAGTATATTGGTAGAAAATTGCAGTTACATTGGACTCAAAGTTTCAGTAAAACTTATGAATGTAACTTGTGATGAATTTCATCGACTTTTGTTCCACAACTAGCTTGACTTCAAAACATAACACACGGATGTAATACGACTAATATAAATCATAACACAATCTCCTTATCATGTTAAGCACCCTAGTCTCACCCCAAAGGTACATGTTATAACATTCCCAACTTGTCGACTTTCGACGAAACATTGTTTTCTTCAATTGCTTTAGCTTCTGAACCGTCCAACCCTCTTTATACTTGTTGTTCATGATCTTAAATATTTGTAACCTCAGAGGTAACATGATTATCTTACTTTATATACTCTTAAAATATGATTTCATTTCTGAGCTTACATCAATTGACTTACGACGTACTCGTACGTACGAAAACATGGGTTGTAACACACATACTGAATCAGTATGTTCCAGATGTTGATCGCCATGTATGCGATCAATTATGCGGTCGCATAACAGTTATGCGGACTGCATACTGATCGCACAATAATAAGAGGAATTAGTTGAAGGATGATATGCAATAGATTATGCGGTTGTAGAAGTGATATGTGGGCCGCATAACTGAAATGTGATGGAAAAGACTGGACGATTGTCAACCAATTATGCGATGGAAATTAATTTATGCGGACCGCGAATTCCTTCTGCGGTCGCAGAATATCTCTGAAGGGTATTTTTGTCAGGTTTTGACCATGACTTTTAGATCACTATAAATAGAATGATTAGGATTTTTATGATAGATATGGTCTGACAGAAGGAAGCTATACTTGGAGCATTGAATGCACCATTATCTTGGAAGCTTGAGAGATAAAATCCAAGACTTTGTCTATAATTGTAAACTTCATGACTTTATTTATTACATTTTTTTTGTATTCTATTAATGAGTAGCTAAGTTAAAAATACTAAGGTTGTGAATCCTATGTGGGTGTAATGTTAATGTGTGTTCATCAGTGAATGTTTATATAATGGTTAGTCGATTTTTATTCATTTCTCATGCTTCATAGTTGTTGATGGTTGCAAGTTGTGAAAGTAGGTTAGAGTTTGGTAGAATTGAATAGCAAGAATTCAAGGCTCTAAACCTTGTTTAATAGAATCTGTTAGGGATAAGTGGGTTCTACTTGGCATAAATTGGTTGTTCCTAATTATCACTTCTTTTATATTTCGGAAAATCATAAAGAGGAACTACTATGTAATTATTGGAAAATATTACTTAGTAACGCAGGGATCATTTGAATATCAATAGGTTTTCCATTAAAATACTATAATATATGAACACCATTAGTATTACATTCCATTGATGGAGACACAACCTTGGTTTCTTAATCAATTTAATCAAATCATACCAACGAAATAGCTTTTATTGATAATTAACAATTACAACACTCACGTTTTAAGCTTATAGAATAGGATTACAATTTAAGTCAAGTTTCACACTACTCAAGTAAACTTTTCACACCTATTCTCTGTGGGGTTCGACCCTAACCTAGTTGGGTTACTATATTTGACATCGACTGTCTTACACCATTTATTAGGTGTAATTTGAGCATATCAAATTTTGGCGCTGTTACCGGGGAAGAGAATGTGTTTGCAGATATATGTGAGAATATTGAGGATACAAAATCCATTGTCCCTCCAAGATTTGGTGCTGCGACCTTCAAAGTGGAACACAATTTAATCCTAATGCTAAAAGCGGAGAGTTTCTTCCTAAATTCCACCGATGATGATCCGACAAAACATCTCAGAAATATTTTGGGTGTGTGTGCGATGAACAAGCAGAATCATGTCTCGGATGATGCCCTAAGGTTGAGGGTGTTCAATTACTATCTAACTGGAGAGGCAAGACAGTGGATCCAAAATCTACCTCCTAATGCCATCCATACATGGCCCGAACTTGTCTGAGCTTTCCTAGCAAAATGGTTTCCACAAAGTAAGAAGTCCGAGCTCCGGGGATAAAATCTTCTTCTTCAAGCAATTACCAAGAGAGCATCTATTTGATGCATGGGATAACTTCAATCTATATTTGGTAAGGTCGCCGAATCATGGCTTTCCGGATAATATTCTATTGGAGAATGTTACATGGGCTTGGATCCTATGAATCATTCCATAGCCAAAAATGCAATGGATGGTTCCTTGATGGACAAAACATTTGCAAGGGTCACACAAGTCCTAGATAAGATGGCTGAACATAACCAAGCTTGGCACTCAGAAGATACCACGGGTGGAATTACATATGGTACTCCCTCCTTGACTAACATGATTAAAGAGAACCAAGAAAGAGATCAGATAATTGTCGGGCTTGCCACCAACCTCAACGTGTTGACAAAAACGTTCACTGAAAGCCAAACAAAAAAGGTAAATGTTGTGGAAGATGTGCAACCCATGTTGAATGAGGAGTAAGAAGAAGCAAATTATGTCTACAATCATTAAGGAGGATATCGAAGACAATATTACCAAGGTTCAGGACAACAACACCAATGGAGGTCTATCCCATAAGGGCAAGGCAACCAACAATGGTAAAATGACCAAGGTAATTCCAATCAAGGAAATTGAAGTAACAACAATAACAACTTTTCAAATTGGAGTTCAAACCCCTATGTTCCACAAAAGGGGCAATATTCTAATTCTCAGCATTGGAAAGAAAGCTCTTCAAGTGATTCCAAGTTAGAAAGGATGCTTGACAGAGTGTTGCAAAATCAGGAGAGATCCGGCACTTCAATGAAGAAAAAGACCGAACTTGTGAGTTCTCACACCGCATCCATACAAAAGTTAGAAATGCAAATGAGAGACCTCTCAAGAGAGCAAAATCTGAAGCAGAAAGGCACAATCCCAAGTGACACAATTGCAAACCCAAAAGGTAGTGGGAATGTTCCGACTTCCCATTGTATGGCAATCAAAACTCTAAGTGGGAAACTATTTCAAGGAGTGAATGAACAAGGGATTGAAGTGGAAGATCTTGAACAAGAAGTTGAGGCACAAGTTGAGGTGCCAATTGTTGTTGAAGTTGAAAGTCTCCCGAAGAAGGTGAAAATTCAAGAAGTGAACAATGAATAGGTTAAGGAAAAGGTAATAGAGGCACCAAAAAATCTAACACCAATTCATAGGCCTCCTCCTCCTTTCCCTCAATGACTTCCTAGGAAGGTCAATGATAGCAAACTCGAGAAGTTCGATTATATTTTCAAGCAATTATCGGTGAACATTCCATTTGTGGAAGCATTTCAAGAGATGTCGGGTTTTTCTAAGTACTTGAAGGACTTGATCACTAAAAAGAGAACCACCAAGAATGAACAGGTGAATGTGACTCACCGGGTTAGCTCTGTCATTTCTACAACCACCGTCCTAAAGAAAGAGGACCCGGGAGCCTTCACAATTACATGCACTATTGGATTGCACGATTTTGCACGATCCCTTTATGATAATGGGGCTAGAATCAAGTTAATGCCCATTGATATTTAAAGCAAGCGGAATTAGGTATGCCTAGGCCTACAAGTATGAGGTTGCAAATGGCCGACCGGTGGGAATTGTTGATGTTGTTCTTGTGAAAGTAGGGATGTTTCTCCTCCCTGCCGACTTTGTTATTTTTGATTGTTCTGTTGATAAAGAAATCCCTATCATATTTGGGATAGCATTCCTTGCTACCGGGAGAGCACTCCTGGATTAGGAACAAAATGAGATCAAGTTCCGAGTTAATGATGAAGAGGTTACCTTTTAAGCGAGTAAATGTATGAAATTGCCACATGAATACAAAAGTATCTCCGTTATTGATGTTGTTGATGAGGTTGAGGATTCAATCGAGGTGAATATGATAGAGGAATTCCTTAGTGGGGCATTGATGGCTATTTTGGTAAATTTTGATGGTGAAGACATGGAAGGATACATGGAATCGGTGAATGCATTGGAAGGGCTTGGGTCCTACACTTATGCACCAAAGAAGCTTTATCTTGACTTAGAGAATAGAGTCACCCCTCCTGCTAATCCTTCAATTATCGATCCGCCACAACATGAGCTCAAGCCACTTCCAACACACTTAAGGTATAAATTTCTTGGCTCTAATATTACTCTACCTGTAATTGTTTCTTCTTTGTTGAATTATGTGTAGGTTGAACACTTATTGAATACCTTGAGGGAGCATAGATAGGCCATTGGGTGGACTATAGCTGATATCCGATGAATTCCCGCTAGAATTTTTGAGAACAAGATACAATTGGAGTAAGAGAGCAAACCTAGCATGGAGCATCAAAGAAGGTTAAACCATTCCATTCAAGAGGTGGTGAAGAAAGAAATCATAAGATGGTTGGATGTCGGGGTGGTCTACCCCATTGCCCATAGTCCTTGGGTGATTTCGGTGCAATGTGTGCCAAATAAAGAAGGTATGACCGTTATTCAAAATGAAAAAATGAACTCATCCCAACGAGGACGGTGACCTGGTGGAGAGTTTGCATGGGCTGCCGGAAGCTCAATAGTGCTACTTGCAAAGACCATTTCCCTATGCCTTTTATTGATCAAATGCTTGATCGGCAAGCGGGAAGGTGATTTTATTGCTTCCTAGATGGTTATTCCAGCTACAACCAAATCAACATTGCCTTAGAGGATCAATAGAAGACAACATTCACATGCCCGTGTGGGACCTTAGCCTTTAGCCGGATGCCATTTTGGCTATGCAATGCCACAACTACCTTTCAACGATGCATGATGTCAATCTTCTCGGACATGGTGGAGGATTTCTTAGAGGTGTTTATGGATGACTTTTCTGTAGTTGGTGATTCATTTGAGCATTGCCTTAACAACCTTAGACAGGTGCTCAAAATATGCGAGGAAACAAACCTTGTGCTAAATTAGGAAAAATGTCACTTCATGGTGGACGAGGGTATTGTTGTAGGCCACAAAATTTCCAAGCGAGGCATAGAGTTTGATCGGGCAAAGATCGAGATCATTTTCAAGCTTCCTCCTCCCACTTCAGTAAAAGGCATTCAGAGCTTTTTGGGTCATGCCGGTTTATATAGGCGATTTATCAAAGACTTCTCAAATATTGCAAGTCCCATGTGCAAGCTCCTTGAAAAGGATGCAAAGTTTGATTTCAATGAGAAGTGCCTCAAAGCTTTTGAGGAATTGAAATCAAGGCTCTCCACGGCACCTATTATTGTCACACTCGATTGGTCTCTTCCATTTGAAATTATGTGTGACGCCAGTGGTATAGCTACTGTAGCGGTACTAGGTCAACGCCATAACAAGATTCTTCATCCTGTCTACTATGGAAGAAAGACACTCAGTGGCGCACAAATTAATTACACTGTGACGGAGCAAGAACTGCTTGCTATTGACTATGCATTTGAAAAAATCCGGGCCTATTTATTGTGCTCCAAAGTGATAGTCTACACTGATCATGCTGCTCTCTGCTACCTTATGGCGAAGAAGGATGCTAAACCAAGATTGATTAGGTGGGTTATTTTGCTACAAGAGTTTGATTTTGAAGTCAAAGATCGGAAAGGAACAAATAATCAAGTTGTGGATCACTTGTCTAGGCTTGAAGAGGCAGGGAGACCAAAAATAGATCTTGAAATTAATGATACCTTACCTGATGAACATATATTGGTATTGTCTAGCACCTTTACTCCTTGGTATGCCGACATCGCTAACTTATTGGTTAGTGACCTTATCCCCGACGGATAGGAAGCTTATCAAAAGAAAAAGTTCTTGCGGAAGTGTAGGCAATACTTTTGGGAGGAACCCTTTTTATTCCAGAGTTGCGTCGACAACATCATTCGGTGTTGTTTTCTGAAGGATGAGGTAATTCAAATTCTCAAAGCAGGTCATGACTCCCCAGTTGGGGGCCATAATGTTGGAAATCATACTGCAGATAAAGTGCTTGAATGCCGCTATTATTGACCATCGATCTACCAGGATGCAAACCAAATGGTCAAGGCATGTGATCAATGTCATAGACAAGGGTCAATTTCTAGAAGGCATGAGATGCCTATGAACTTTGTGATGGAGGTCGAGATCTTTGATGTGTAGGGGATAGATTTCATGGGTCCCTTCGTAAGCTCTTACGACATGACATATATCTTGGTGGCAGTAGATTATGTCTCCAAATGGCTCAAGGCAATTCACTTTCCAAACAATGAGGCAAGTAGTATAATCGCCTTCTTGAAGAAGAACATATTTACTCGATTTGGAACCCCAAGGGCCATCCTTAGTGATGGTGGCTCTCAGTTTTTCAACAAAGCTTTTGCCGGGTTTCTTGAGAAATATGGAGTTAAGCACAAGGTGGCCACCCCTTATCATCCTCAATCGAGCGGTAAAGTTGAAGTTTCCAACCGAGAGATCAAAAACATTCTAGCAACAACTGTTAATGCAAACAGGACCGACTGGTCATAGAAGCTAGCTGCTACATTGTGGGCATGTCTATAGCATTTAAGACTCCCATTAGCACCTCACCATACCGGTTGGTTTTTGGTAAGGCATGTCACTTGCCAATGGAGCTTGAACACAAAGCTATGTGGGTATTGAAAAAGTTAAATCTTGATTGGGCCGAAGCTGCTAATCTAAGGATGACACAACACAACGAGATGGAAGAATTCCGTTTTCATGCCTAGAAGAATGCAGCCTTGTATAAAGAAAGAATGAAGTTTGTTCATGACAAGAAGATTTTGAAGCGGGAATTCAAATCTGGTGACTTGGTCTTACTCTTTAACTCAAGGCTGAAGTTCTTTCCGGGAAAACTCAAATCCAAATGGTCTGGCCCGTTCAAAGTTGTGAATGTGTCTTCCTATGGCGCTACTAAATTGGAATCCGAGGATGGGACTCGAACCTTCAAAGTAAATGGTCAAAGAGTCAAGCATTACCTCAGAGCCATTGGAGAAAGGCACTTAGTAGAACAATTAGCACTCAAGGATGGTCTTACACCAACCCCCACCACTAATTAGCCAAAATAGGGACAACATCGTCGTGCATCGATGTTAAATCAAACGCTTCTCGGGAGGCAACCCATGTGTTGGTAACACGTTTTGGTAGATTTTAAATTTCGGTAAAGTTTATTTGAAAATGTTGAATAGATTGATGTGTGTGTTGGAATGTAGGTAACACAAAATACAAGTAAATAGGATGCAAGGGCAGAGGAAAATAAAGGAAAGCAAGCTGAGCTTCAACTGCATTCTGCGGTAACTTATGCGGCCGCATAAAGGATTTGCGGACCACATAGTGGTCGCAGATACAAGAAGAAAGAAAAATGCAAACTGGGCCTTAATAAATGCGGTAAGGATTCAATTTTTGCGACCCACATAATTATTCTACGACTGCAGAACTGGTCGTATATCTGTTGCACATCACTTAGTCACTAACCCATCGCATAACACATATGCGGTCGCATAATATGTTTTGCGATGCACTTTTTGGCCTTGAAATGCTCAGGTATTAAGCCCTAGATCTCTCTCATTTCCGTCATTCATCTACATTCCCACACACACGAGTACAAATCATAACACAAAAGAAAAGAAAGAAAAGACCAAAAACACTAATGAAAAAAAAATTCAAAGAAATTTGAAAAGGAAGGGGCTTACCTTGATCGCAATTTAGACCGAAATACTCCATCTTATGTTATCTGGTATGTCCATTTCCGTCCTTTGTCTTGCTTAGTCAAATTGAACAGTGCCATGTGCTCTCATTACCCTCCAATTTCTCCCCAACTCCTTGCTATGGGTAATCATTTGTGAGTGATTGTACTGAAAATCAACGTTGGGGGGAATAAATGTTGTGGGTAAATTGAAATTTGAGGGGTTTGAATTAGGGGGTAGGAATAAAGTAAAGGGTTTGGAAAAGTTGTGAAAATTTGCATAATGTATCGTCCTGATGACCATGTTTGTGATTGTGCATTTGGGACTGAGTATGAATCTAATGTTTGTGTATTTTCCTATGAATACCTTTTGATTAGGTACAATGATCTTTGCGGTCCGCATAACTGATTGGTGGTCCGAAAAATCATCGCAATTTTCATGCTAGGAAGTTTTCTCAAAATGCATGTGCGGTTGAGTTTGCGGTGGCAAAAATGTTTTGCGGAACACACAATGGCCGCAGTTAGAGGCAGCCAAAAATCTATTTCTGAAGAACAAAATGCGACCGTTCTACGGTCGCAAAGTTGTTCTGCGACCACTTTTGCGAACCACATAATTTTTTTTGCTTCTAAGGTGTGTAATATGCGAAATGTTTTGCGGCTCGCAGAGTTGTTCTGCGATCGCATAACTGGTAGCAGAACCTTCTTTGTTTTTCATTTCCTTCCCATATGTACCCATGCCATATCATGTACTCACTTCTTGTTAATTGACAGGCATGGCACCAAAGAAAGCTCTAGCATCGCAATAACCCACCACTTGCAGAAAGAGACGGGTTGCTGCTATAAGCCCACAGTCACAGCAATCCCAACGCAAGCGACCTGGCACATCCAGAGCTTTATCTGAGCATTCCTCCCTGTCTAAAGAGAAGGAGTCACATATTGATCTTGTGACACCAGTTGACCTCCATGCCGAAGCACACCGAAAGAGTGGTGAGGATCTCAGGTTTGGAATCTTCGGCTCTTGGACTCTTTACATAGATGGTCTGGTAAAAAGAAAGATCCTCGAAGAAAAGCAACTAGGTATGAATGGGTTAAATGAACACTACCCCATGTGCTAGAAAACATCAAAAAGAGGCGATGGGCGTTCTTCACTCAGGTTCTAGGGGAGTACAACGAGACACTCGTTAGGGAATTTTATGCTGCATATGCTACATCCAGGAACACAGAATAGAAGAGAAACTGTATATTCTTGGATTTTATCCTAGTCCAAGGGGTTGAAATACTCTATGATGCCTTATCAATAAATGATATATAATTTGACGCATGGGAGCCAGGCACGGCAGAATTTGATGCAAAGATTGCAAACAAGGAATCCGAGCGTATTTGGGTGGCCTCTGTAATAGCCAAGGGAACTACATCCTAGATCGCTCCGTGCCAGAAGATTCACAAGAGGTATCTTACCTGAGAAGGCCGATATTGGCTCAGTTTGGTCTGTTCTCGTATAATGCCATTGAGAAATAAAACATACATAAGTATCAAGAATGTGATCCTCGTTGCTTGCATCATGTCGGATATCAAGGTTGATATGGGGGAGCTTATATTCCATGAGATTGGGATCTGGGTAAACCAGAAAGAAACCTCACTCCCTTTTCCATGCTTAATCCATGCTTTGTGTAAAGCTGGGCAAGTCCCTCCTTGCCCGAAATATGACCGCATAGAAATATTGTTCAGTAGATTAACATCACTCGGATCTGTGATGCTGCTGATAAAGTGGTCGAAGATCCACCTACGCCTTCAATCACTCCTCCTATAGCCTCAGTAGCACCAGCTGCCTCATTAGTACCGGCCACCTCCACATCCACTCCCAGACCAGCCACTGCAACATCGCCTGTCTCACTGCCTGCACACTCTAAGCTTAGACAACTAGCACAACATGCAAATGCCAAAGTAGACAAATTGACGAAATAACTTCCCTCTCTCATTTGACAAGCATTGGCCCCGATCCAAACCTCTATAAGTGCCCTTCAAAAACAACATCTCTCATATGAGGATCGACTCAAGCTTTTTGAAGTGCGCCTTGAGAGGGTTGAGCGAAGTGGAGCTAGGGACATGCTTTAACTCAAAAGGATGTAGCTGAGCTCAAGTCCGAGTTGCATAAGATGCAGACACTGGAGTTTGATTTGACCTCCCTTCTTCCGGTGGAAGGGGAACATGCTACTGATACTTCCCACATACAATTCCTTGACCTTGATTTCATAAACCTCATGTCAGTTAAGGTGGCCCGTGGTACTGAGGTCTCACAAGCTCTAGGCTTTGTTGCACACACCAATGATCCTTCAGCTGAGAAATCCAGAGAGTCTAATAAGGGAACTGATAAAGAGGAAAGTGATGAGGAAGGGATACTTGAGGAGGGTGATGATCAGTGGGACAACAGAGGCAAATAGGTTGTTGTTTCTACAGATTCACTGGGTGAAGAGGAAACAGATGTGTAGACATCCATTGCACACTCCGTTGCAGATATGGTCGCCAAAGATACTACCACGACCACACAACTATCATTGGGTGAGGCTAGCAGCTCCCAAGTCCGAGGCCCAGCTTTGCAACTGGTGGAGCTTCCTATTTTGGTCTCGGATACAACTACCCAATGAGAGGGTCCACCCACTGACTCCACACCACTACCTCTCCAAGCGCCTAGTGTGCCCCAGGAAGCTCCTAAACTTTGCTCTTACTTTCTCAATTCATTGGTGGAAATGCATGCTCTTCGGTTATGGGTGGGGTAGTCAACTTTTTGCATCTTGTATATAAACTCTTAAATCTTAATAGTGTAGATTTATATATAGCAATGAATTCCCCTTGGTATTTTTTCGCCGGGTTTTTTTCCTAGGGTGTAATAATAGAACCATGGCGGTAGCACAAAACGGTTTAACTTGTTGGTGCTTTTGTTTTAGATTCAGGCATGTGATATGTTTTTGTTGAATAAATTTCATCCTTCAAATTTTAAGGTTGTGAGGTTAGTCATTCTTGTAAAATCGAGGCTCGCTCTTTAACTTTGTGCTTACTTAGAATCTCAAATATCATGTGATCAAGCTTTGAGTTGACTTGTATTCACTTGAAGGCTAAAATTATGCCGATTTGAACAATTCATGCGTTGTGAGTGGGTAAGAATTTGTGTAAACAATGCATGTGCTCAACTTTTAATGTCTAGAACTTTCCCGGTTGGTTTCTCAATGCAATTCTAAGGTTGATGATTGGGTGTTGAAATGATCTTAGGCTCTCTTTGTGATTGCTAAATAATTTTTGATGAAATTGACCTCCCTGGTACATTTATTATCCCAGTTATCCCCTGTTGAGCCTTTAACCTTTTATTTGGCTACTACATTACAAACCTTTACCCTTTTGTGAATTAATTCCCTCTTTTGAATCCGTCCCTCCTTGAACGATTAAGAATGAGGCTAAAAGCCTATGTTGGGGGTGTCGGTATTACTTGGGAATTGGTAAGGTTGTACATTGTGTGTAGAAACAAATACCTCAAAGTTATGTTTATGAATATATTCAAGCTTCAAAAGAAAAATAAAAGAAACATATCCGTATACAAAAAATTGTTGTATGGAGTCTTATAAAAATTGAAGAGATACTTTGAGGTGGTTCTATTTCGGTAACTAGATGCCAATAAGGGCTATGTGGCTTAAAAAGAAGCATAATTTATGTAGCGTTCAAGGAGGGAGCATTCACTATAATCCCGAATATTCATCCAACCTGTCCCGAAGCATACAGTATAACCCTTAAAAAGTTCTTTCTTTATCTACAATAAATTATTCCTGAGATAGCAATGAGTTATAATAAGGGCAAGCATATGGACTGAAACTTGTAGCACTTAGCCTTCTTTCTGAGTGCGAGCGTGTTTGATTGTATACCTTGTACATAATTTATGAGTTGGGGATTTTCTTTGATGAGATAACGCATGAATTGCAAGATTTAGCAGAAGTTAGGTTTTTTGAAGTAGGATACAAGTGCATATCTAGCTGTGGGTAGCACTCTATCATTGCCCTTGAGGCTCAAAGTTTACAGACTGATTATTCAAATTGTTAAATGATCTTTGTCTTCAAAGAAGGGTGAATAAAAGAAGTTACATGCTTGTTAGCTAATAGTCAGCGCCATCCATAGTCACTACTGCTTTGTGATCTATCGGAAGTAGATTAGTATTTGATAGGTTGACTTTGTTTTAGTTGCTTGAGGGCAAGCATGAGTTTAAGTTAGGGGTGTTGATGTGCCGTAGAATTGCGACACTTTTAATACTAATTACATAGTCTTTATCTCATTTTTTTAAGCATTGTAAGCCATTTCTTGTGTAGTTTTGGTGGTTTGCAGGAGATGAGACTTGAAGAACCAAAATCATAAGAGAAGTTGTCAAATAGCTATGAAAGGATGCAAATGTAGCTGATATGCAATCGCATAACTGATACGCGGGTCGCAGAAGTATCGCATAATGAATCAGTTTGTTCCAGATATTGATCGGCATGTATGCGATAAAGTATGCGGTCACATAACAGTTATGCGGACCGCTTACTGATCGCACAATAATAAGAGGAATTAGCTGAAGAATGATATGCGATGGATTATGTTTAATTAGAACTTCATGATATTATAATTTTGACCCATAGTACGTGTCGAAGTCGACCCCTCGTAACTACTTCTTCGAGGTTAGACTAGATACTTACTGGGTACATGTTGTTTATGTACTCATGCTACACTTCTGCACTTGATGTGCGGGATCTGAGTCAGGTGCATCTGGTTATCAGTCCGGCGCACACGCTTGAATTCTAGTACGAGACCACACGGTGAGCTGCCCTTCCGAGCCGTTCAGCAGCAGCCGTAGTCTCTCTTTTGATTTATTTTCTGTCTATTTTATTTCAGACAGTGTTGTAGAGATCTTTTGTATATTCTACTAGTAGCCCACACACTTGTGATACCAGATCTTGGCACACGCTAGTAGACATATGATTTTGGATTTATTTTTATGATTATGATTTGCACTCAGTTGCTTTTGTTTAATTATTTTACATCTGTAAATTCTTAAATATTTTAACAATGAGGAATGTTATTCACCTAGAAAACTTATTTAAAACGGGAAACCACTAGATTGATTATTGTTGGCTTGCCTAACAACGGTATTGGGTGCCATCACAGCATATAATGAAATTGGGTCGTGACAGCTTTTATTGATAATTTACAATTAAAACACTCACGTTTTAAACTAACGGAGTAGGATTACGATTTAAGTCAAGTTTCACACTACTCAAGTAACCTTTTCACATATATTCTTTGTGGGATTCGACCCCAACCTAGTTGGGTTACTATATTTGACATCGACCGCCTTACACCATTTATTTAGGTGTAATTTGAGCGTATCAAATTTTTAACTCACTTCATAATAGGTAAAAATCGTTCAATACATAAGCACAACAACGTATTTAATCCATACTTTAAATATGAATATTTTCACAAACAAGATTTAAATGCTGAAAAAAATACTACACACTTAGATATTCAATACAAAGCAAGGAAATGAAGAATTGAAAATAAATGGATAAGAAATTCTCAACAAAAAGCTCCAAATCTATAAGACCCAAGTGTGTGTGCAAGACCCCTAGCTCCAAAAATGCCAAAAGCTATCGAGGCTACTTCCAAATGCCAAAAGATGTGTTTTCAATAATCTAGGTCGTGTATTTGTGGGTTTGGAATAAAGAAAATGTAAAATGGCAAGTCTGTCCAGAGTTGGAGGCTGTTGGCCGCACCTGCAGAATAAATCATCGCAGGTGCGACTTCGCAACAGCGAACCTGCACAGCATGTGGGAAATTTCCTTCTCCATGGATGTGGACCAATAAGCGCAGCAGTGCATACGCAAGAGCGGACTTATTCCGCAGACGCGCCTTCGCATATGCGAATGGACCAGCGCAGATGCGATCCCAGAGAAGTTGGCTATTCCACATATGTAGTGTTTTTTTCGCAGATGCAAGTCCACTGAAGCGGAAAGTCTCACGCACGTGCGATATCATTGGGAGCAGTTTTGCATATGTTCAACCATTTTTGCTCAATTCCACTCCATTTGGTCTCAACTCTCTCCAAGACTCATTGTACCTGAAAAACTAACAATGCACCCGATAAATCACCTCATTTCATAATTAAAGGATACAAAAACTAATGAAAAGAGACTAGAATAAGCGGTAAAATATCCACTTATAAATAACCTGTGCAGCTGACTAGCAATAGAAACAATACTAAAATATAATAGAGAAGAGCACAAGAACAAATATACGAATTAGTAAAAGAATCATTAGAAGAAATTATGGTCAATATTCCTCAATATCATAACCAATCATTTCCTTATCACGATCATCATCGAACCTAAGGTAGTAAATCCAGAACTTTCATAGTGTGGGAAGTGTACTCAAAATATAAAATCAAATAGCACAGCAACACTCTTCGTGCATTTATCTTATTCTCACCAAATTTAAGTATAACAGTACCAACCAGGTGAAAGAAATGCCAGTAACTATAATGACAAAGTGGGAAATAGACAAGTAGCAATAACGAACAAGGTAGTACATATGGATAACGGTAATAGAGTACGTGGGATGCATAGAAGTAATGATATCAATTAAGATGGAAGAACATAAATTTCACTAACTAACGTGGTAGAAGGCTTAGATGTAAATATAACTAACATGAAGGAAGCATGATCTTTACAAGCTAAACTAATAGAACGCATGGATAATTAACATGGTAGAAGTATTAGATGTAGATATAACAAACACAAGGCAAAGCTTGATCTTTATAAGCTAAACTAATAGGAGGCATGGATAACTATCATGGTAAAAGACTTATACGAAAAGTTCAAAAATTAAGATACGACATAGATGTGAATATGACAAACAAGAAGGAAAGCATGATATTTACAAGTTAAACAAATAAAAGGCATGGATAATACATCAACAATTGATGTAGAGGACAAAGGCAGAACAGCAACAACAAGTCAAAACGAAAACGTAGGTGCAACAGTAACAACTCAAGATAAAGGCATGAATGTATACACAAGGAAAAGATATCAAAATATAATGCATGTCTCTTTTCCTCGCCTGCACAGAAACACCCTTCGTGCCATGAAAATATTATAATATAAAAATAATTTCAGGGCGTTACCCGTCATGATTTTACTCTCATCCTCACATGACAATGTAAATGAAATGGTACGACATCACCCTTCGTGCTTAACTCACATGGCATGGAATCAGCCTTCGTGCTTTACACTCTTCCTATCATGGTAATGTATATGAAATGGCACGGAATCACCCTTCATGCTTTAAACTCTTCCTTACCAAACATATGTATATCAATAACAACCAAGGTAGGAAGCATGAATAACATCACAGAGAGTGATTAAGCGAATATTCCAAACGAACATAAATCACAGCTTTCAGGCCATTAACAATTCAACAAATCTCAAGAATCTCATTGTTCAAGTATCTCAACCAATCTAAAAAAATGATCTTCAACTCAAGTATAGAATTCAATATCTCAAGAATAACGGTCGTAGTGTTGTATTTGTGATTAAGTATAATGATGACCAAACTTAGCACATCAATAATTTCACAAAAAGTTAGTATAATTTTAATCAAGTTATAATAAGCTAAATCATGATTTCTAGCATTTAACTTCATATTCATCTTAATCTAAAAAATCAAGTAAAACGTGAAACAAGAAGGTCACTTAATCCTACAAGGCAGAAATAATCGTATAATCTACCCCCAAGCATGATTAACCCTGGCACATCCATATACGCTTGTCACCTCATATATGCATCATCACCCTCGCATGTAGCAAACAATATTAATTTGAAATCGAGAATACGCCAAGTCCAGAATCAGCATTCGGATGTAACGGAACCATCGAAACTCCTATATGATTCCAAATACTCAAAACTCAATCTTGGTCAACTTTTTCAACTTAAAGCTTTCTAGTTCAGAATTATTCTTCCAAATCAACCCCGAATCACATGAAAACCAAAGCCGACGATTCAAACAAATCATAATACATAATATTAAGCTATTCAAGACTTCAATCAACTGAAAGGAATGTAATTACTAAAAATGACCGGCCGGGTTGTTACGTGGAAACTCAAAAATAATAGGATCAAATATTGTTGAGGAAGCTTCAACGAGCTACAAGAGAAAGAAGCCATCTGGACCAAAGAATTACCCAAGCAAAAAAATGTTTAAAGGTAATTGCCAAAATTGTGGAAAGGTTGGACATAAGGCTGTTAACTGTCATGCACCAAAGAAGTACAGAAAGAAAAGCCAAGCAAACATGATTGAGAAGAATGACGAAATATATGACTTGTGTGCCATGATTTCTGAATGCAGCCTGGTCAGAAATCGTAGAGAATAGTGGATTGATTCTGAGGCCACTCATTATGTTTGTGCTAATAAGGAGTTGTTTACTTTTTATCCTCCCCTAAGTCCCGATGTGACAGTTTTTGTGGCACATTCCGCTACTGCAAAAATTGAAGGAACGTGCAAGATAGCTTTAAAGATGACTTCTATCAAGATTGTGACTCTAAATGATGTCATTCATGTTCCTGAAATGCGGAAGAATTTAGTCTCGACATCAGTTCTAGTCAAGAACGACTTTAAGTGTGTTTTTGTTCCGACAAGGTTGTAGTTAGTAAGAATGAAATGTATGTAGGAAAAGTGTCAAGACCGAATTCCCATTATACGACGTGATGGCGCCCTACATCGCCGAGCCAACGGTGAACTATCCATTTAATTGTTCATTTTAATATTGTTAAATTCATTGATTTTATTTAATAAAGAAAAAAAATAGTGGATGACCATAGTAATATAAAGCATAAAATAAACATAAGAGTAAAGTAGTGAAATTATAAGCAAAACCATAAATGTCTACTAGAATTTTCCAAAACCCGGTGTCACAAGTGCACGAGCAATTAGTAGAATAGGCAAAACCTCATATACTATTGTCTGAAGTAAGATAGACAGAAAAGTAAATACAACAAGGAGGAGACTCTATGTGCTGCGGAACAGACATAGAAAGCAGCTCTCCACTATGTCTCTAGGTAGCGGAAATACACGCCTGACTGGCCAACAGATGCACCTGCCTCAGATCCTGCACGACTAGTGCATAAGTGTAGCATGATTACATAAACAACATGTACCCAGTAAGTAGCTAATCTAAAATCGAAGAAGTAGTGACGAGGGGTCGACATTGACACTTACTAGAGGTCAATAAATAAAGTATAGGAATAATGAATAGGCATGAAATACAACAATAACAGTGAAATAAGAAACAACAAATAATGATTCTTAAATATAATATCAATGTAATATCTCCAACTATCACAATATAAGTCTTTAACGCATAAGGGCCACCGTCTAATTTTTTAAGTCTTAGATCATGAAATAAATATCAAGTATAATGGGACTCCGAGAATTATCACGCATGATTTATGGAGAGGTCGTACAGCCTGATCCATAATAGTGTTTACACTACCGAGGGTAGATCGACGTGAACAATAGATGCATCTAATATACTGACGAGGCGTTCGACCTGATCCATAGGAATAGAGAAAACTATACAAATACCGATTAACGACTACTACATAGGAATAATACCCAAAGAAGGCATAAATTCTTCGAATAATCAAGTATTTCGCCAAAACTCAAAGTAATGAAGCTCGGTCTTTTAAAATCATTTACCCAATTTCATTTATGAATTCAAGTAACTACACTAACAAGTTGGGTGAAAATAATACAAGTAATGCATGGTAAAGTTCTAAGTCTAGACGGACACAAGCATGAATTTATCTACGTACGGACTCTCGTCACATTGCGCGTATGTAGTACCCCCAATTATTATCAAATAACTATTTAAAACACTTACAGAGATTATTTCCTCTTACAAGGTTAGGCAAGTGACTTACCTCGTTTACAAGTCCTCTTCCCAGTCCACAATTCACACTAAAAGCCTCAAATCGGTGCCAAGCAATCTGAAACTAGCCAAAGGTTGTACAAACTAATCAATATATGCTAAAATGTTTATAATTTAACTATTAGAGTAATTACCCAACCCCATTTGGAAGATTCCTAAAATTTATCCCTAGGGCCACGTGACCAGATTCCAGAAATGTTTGTTAATAAATATTACTCATAACCTCAGGAACACCAATATATAATTTTAATTTAATTCCACAATAATTTTCGTGATCTAATACAATTTTTATAAAAATCTAGGGTTTTCAGCTAAATCCTAAAATTTCAACATTGTTTATATTAAAATATACCCATAATTCATGTATTAAACTCACACTATGCAGAGATTACTTACCTCAATGTGCTAGTTGAAAAATCCTCTCCAAAGAGCTCTTAAATCGGC
Organism: Nicotiana tomentosiformis; assembly: GCF_000390325.3. Taxonomy (NCBI): domain Eukaryota; kingdom Viridiplantae; phylum Streptophyta; class Magnoliopsida; order Solanales; family Solanaceae; genus Nicotiana; species Nicotiana tomentosiformis. The sequence goes on from NC_090819.1 coordinate 131,831,668, forward strand.
CACAAGTTGAGATAAATGAAAAAAATAAGACAAAGTCCCATTTTTAATCAAGTCTACTGGCCAGCAATCCTTCTTCGCGATCACGAAAGGGGCCTCTCGATCACTAAGGCAAGCTACCAAGGCCCTTCGAAAATGTACTTCGCGAATGCAAAGAAGCCCAAGTGAATGCGAAGGCTTGCTTGACCAAAGCTTCATTAACGCGGTCACACCTTCGCGAGCACGAAGGGATATTGGCCAGCTGACCCCCAGACCTAATTTCTCTTACGCGATCTTGGACCCAGATATGCGAAAGCTATGACCAGTGGCCCAGGGTTTCGCAAAGGCGAGCTCCTTATCGCGAACGCATAGAACAAAACTTCCCCCCAGCTCTATTCCTTCATTTTGAACGCGAGGGCTTCTCTGCGTTCGCGAAGAAGGAAACTTGAACCAGCAACTTCAGTAGTTTTGGACTTAGCCGCGGGTGATCTGAAACACCCGCGAGCCACATGGGACCCCAACCAACTACACCAATCTCTTGCACGTCTTGAATGGTCATCATCTACTAATACCAGAAAAACCACCAACTAGTGGTGAACCAGGAATACTCCCACCCAATGGGTCATCATCGGCAAAGTCAACTTCTTCACTAATCTCTATGCTCAATGCACCAGGTGCCTTTTTAAAGGAGGTTACCCATTCTAAATCAACCACTAGCTGGTCGATTATAGGATCTACTACCTCATAGTTGTATGATACCAAATTCTTCATATAGTCTATATCCATCTCACGTAGGATAGAAATAAGGTAAGGGTGGACCTCATGAATTATAGCATAGATATAAGTCAATAGACAAACAATACAAACTAATAGACATGAGGTCTATGATAATCTCCTACTTTCGTTGAGTCTAATCTACTAGTGGAGTTTTATTGCACCCCCTATCATACCACACCAGGGTCATCAATGCTCTACTTAAAGGGATTCCAATCAAGGACATATATCACTTTCTTGTTGTGCCATCTCAACGTCCTTGTCAGCGGCATCAGTACGACCTTTGATTTCTCGGCATTACGACCAAATAGCGAAATTGCTTCGTATGCCCATGCCTACATTTTTTTCATGAATAAAAAATATTATTTTTTGTCTGCAGCAAATACAATAATAGTATCAATTGAAAAGAACTTTTGAGAAGGTTTTTTAATACTTACTAGGAATGCCCATGGGAAGCCATACAGGGCATAATTATCCGATTTGGAGTTTTTACTAGAGATTTTATTTTCCTTACTCTTTCCCACATATGATTTGTAAACTAGCAATATGACCTTCTTGAAGTACTCAATTGTAAACTCAACACACTCCGTGCAAGATGGGAATTTCAGGAAAACTTCTAAATTGTCAACCATACAAATCCACTTCTTAATGTAACGACCCGGCTGGTCGTTTTCAGAATTTAAGTCCCGTCCGGTGGCATAAGGACCTGAGTAGCTTCATATTATGTGCCTTCACTTGCGTGCATGGTTGAATTCAATTATCGGGTGATTCGAAGTGATTTGCGACACTTAGTCTTTAAATGAGAGCTTAAGTCCTAGAATTTGGACCGTAGTCGGAACTCTGTGAAGACGGAGCCGGAATGGTATTCTGTCAACTCTGTTAGATCCGTTGAGGGGTTTTGAGCTTAGGAGCATGTCCGAAATGTGTTTTGGAGGTCTTTAATAGATTTAGGCTTGAATTGGCGAAAGTTAGATTTTTGGCGATTTCGGCCAATAGTGGAAATTTTGATATGCAGCTCGGAATAGATTTTCTAAAGTGGCTGTGGGTTTGTAGTGTCATTTGTGACATGTGTGCAAAATTTTAAGTCATTCGGACGTGGTTTGATAGGTTTTGGCATCTGTTGTAGGAATTTAAAGTTTGAAGTTCTTTAAGTTTGAATTGGAAGGTGATTCGTGATTTTAGCTTTAGTTGATGTGATTTGAGTGCTCGACTAAATTCGTATGGTGTTTTAGGATTGGTTGGTATGTTTGGTTGAGGTCCCGGGGGGGGCTCGGGTGAGTTTTGAGTGCTTAACGGATCAAAAGTTGGATTTGTGTTGCTGCTGAAGTGTTCAGGCATCTGTCATTTTAGCACTTGCGGTGGAGAGACCGCAGGTGCGTGATCGCACATGCGGGGAGGCAAGCGCAGAAGAAAAAAAATGGAAGAGTGCCAGGGGTCGCAGGTGCGAGGTGAATTCTGCATCTGCGATGCCCGCAGATGTGCTAAGGTCACGCAGGTGCAGAGGAGATCGCAGAAGCGGACAATAGTCTGTAGGCGTGCACTCGCAGGTGCGGCCCTTTTTCTGCAAAAGCAGACCCAGCCCTCTTAAGTTGTTTCCGCACCTGGGAAGGAAATTTTGCAAGTGCGGCATCGCAGGTGCGACCCAAGGTCCGCAGATGCGGAATAACTACGCAGAAAAGGGGCAGATTCGAGGGTTTGAAGTTCACTTCACAAATTTGATTGAGAGCTCGGTATAAGGCAGAATTTGGAGAGATTTTCGGAGGAAGTTTTTGGGTAATGATTCTTAACTCCCTTATGGTTATATTCCACTAATCTATGCTAGAATTCATCGTTTTAATTCGGATTTTGGGTGAAAAATTGAGAAAAGTTCTTAGGCCGAATTTTGGGAGTTCGATCGAGATTTTGGTGTCGGATTTTAGTAAATTCGATATGGTTAGACTCGGGAGTGAATGAGCTTTCGTATTTTATGATTTTTACCCGATTCCGAGACGTGGGCCCATGTCGACGTTTTAGGGCAAATTTTTGAATTTTTGTTAAATTATTGATTTAATTAATTAGATGAGTCTATTATGATTGTAAATATGATATGTAATTGCTTTTGGCTAGATTTGGGCCATTCAGAGCCAGATATTCGTGGAAAAGGCATTCTTACGAATTGATTGAGCTTGACTCGAGGTAAGTATCTTGCCTAACCTTGCGTGGGGGAACTACCCCTTAGGATTTGAGTCATCTATGTTGATCGTAGTCTGTGTACGCGAGGTGACGAGTGCGTGCTCGGACTTATTTGAGGAAAGTTGGCCTTTTAGGGTTCTTGTGTCCTTATATTCACTGTGTATGATGTTGTTTTTGATACGTTTGAATTCTTATTTGCTAGTTTCACCTCTACATGCTTTGATTAGAGATAATTGCTTTAGGATTCACTCTTACTGTCTATTTGACTGTTATTCGACTTAACCAAAGATTTTACCTCTTCTATCATCATGCTATATTTTTCATAACTGCTTATCTTTAAATGAAATCATTATTTTCTCATCCTATAATTGTTTGATCTTAATTGTAGTTATGATTATCTTCCGCTGCTTATCCTTACTTGAATTGTTGAATTTTCCTCGTAATTGCTCAACCTCAAAAGGAATTTGGATAACTTATTTCTTAGTTGACTTGCCATTATTTGGAACTATTTGACTCGTGTTGGTTTCTTATTGTTGACTTGAATATTGCAGAATTGTGGTTACATTTTTGTTTTGTTTTCCCTTGTTAAGCTGTTGTCCTTGTGCCTAGCATTCTTTACTGTGGTTATTCCTTATGAATGAGTTCTACTGTGCTTGTGATTTAAATTCTTGAGTTGATTTGCTCGTCGTACCTTCTATTTTTTCCATTGTTGCTTTTGTTCTTGTTGTGGTGATGTACGAGGTTTCTGTCATGTTATAGTTGTTATCTATGTTGTTTGCGCTGCATATTTAAATTGGGACTACAGACGTATTCCGGGAGATCCCCCAGCACTGCATATTTAAATTGGGACTACAGATGTATTCCGGGAGATCCCCCAGCACTGCATATTTATTTTGGGACTACGGACGTATTCCGGGAGATCCCCCAGCACTGCATATTTAAATTGGGACTACAGACATATTTTGAGAGATCCCCCAGCACTGCATATTTAAATTGGGACTACGAACGTATTCCGGGAGATCCCCCTGTCTTGCATAATTAATTCGGGACTACGGGACGGTATCCCGGTAGATTTCCCTTGTTGTTATATCTGTATTCAGAGCTGCTAATCTTCCATGCTTAGGTGTTACATGGTGACTTATACTCGAAGATATTTATTTGAAAGGGTTATAATTAAAAAGGTTTTATCTTGAAAGAACTATGTTTGAAAGATACTTATTTGAAGGAAGTATATTTCAAAAATAATTTCTTATTGGAAAGGATTATATTCTAAAGACCTCAATTTAAAAACTTACGGGTGAAAGTTTACACTTGAAGGATTTGACTAATTTATTGGAGTTGTTGGCTGAGACCTGATGTGAAAACTATTGCAGCTGCTGAGTTGCTACTTGCCTTTACTGTATTGTGATTTCTGGATTTGGGTTGTATTTTTGTTCATTCTTCTGTGTCTTATTCTGGTGTTCCGTTGTTACTTCCTGTTTTTCCTTCCTTATTGCAGTTGTTATGTCGTTAGCCATATCGCGGGGTCCTTAGATAGATGTCCTGTTCTGTCATCCATATACTTATGCTTGTTCAGTTTATTAGACCAGGGGTGTCTTGACTAGTCCTCGTCATTACTTCACTAAGGTTAGTCTTGATACTTACTGGGCACCATTGTGTTGTGCTCATGCTACTCTTCTGCACATTTGTTTTGTGGATATCCAGTTAATTATTCGTTAGCTAGCTGTGTGGACTGTTGTTGCGGAGACTCAAGGTAAACCTGCCGCTGCGTTCGCATGCTTCGGAGTCACCTTCAACTTTTCATTTTGCACTGTTTATTCTTATTTATGGACAGTTGTATTTAGAAGTTTTCTACCAAACACTCTATATAGCTTATGACTTGTACTACCGGTTTTGGGAACTATAAGAAATTCTATTTAAATAATGTTTTTGTTTTAATTATTGTTAGGCTTACCTAGTCCTTAAGACTAGGTGCCATTACAATACCCAAACGGAAGGGAAATTGGGTCGTGACACTTAACAGCACACTCTATGTTATCCCTTGCAAGTAAGATTAAATGGAACAATAACACAAATGCAAGCTTAAATCTCTCTTCTGTGTCAACCCTTTCATACTTCAACTATTTCAAACGATTCTCTGCTTTCACCTCCTTCCTGCTCGATACACAAACTTTGTCGTAGAATATTTTTCCATCATCCAACACTTTGTCCATTTCTTCTTTACTTTGTTTGGCACAATAGTTCAATCTAGTCATCTTAGCAAACTCCTTCAATCCAAAGTTAAAATACTTTTATCCAACTAAAAAACATAACTCATGCTTCTTTACGCAATAAATTTGGCGAATCAGCAGGAAATGGACAAGCTATCCATTGAACTGTGCCCAATGCTCTTAAAGTTTTGCAAGCTGTCCAAAATAACTACTACCAAATTTTTCCATTAATTTGATTATTCTATGCTTTTTCTTGAACTCATGGAATAAATTGATCTAAGACCTCATACTAATCTTTGCTGGGAAATGTCTATGCTTTCTTAGAAACGTCCTGAATTTGTACTTAGGTGCGTCGATCGCCCTTACAAACATAAGAATTGACAGAGCATCCTGGTCACCTTCAACTGTTGCATATATTCCACTTTCCAATCGATCTTTACTATCTCCAGGTTGTTCATCATCATCATCATCATCATCATCATCTTCTTCTTCTTCTTCTTCTTCTTCTTCTTCTTCTTCTTCATCATCATCATCATCATCATCACCATTTTCATCATCCTCCCCACATAAAGATTTATCATCACTATCCTTTTCTTCTTCGAAAATTAATTTTTTGGAAACCTATTCTTCCATTTGTGTTTGTGCTGAATTTATGTCCAAGTCTTCTTCCTCCTCCTTATCAGCACACTCTAATACTAATCTTCTTGAAACAGATTTTTAATAACATGTATGTCCTCGTCAACTAATCTAGACCTTGATCTTGTTCTATTTTTTTACTGGTAGACTTTGAGGGTGAGTGAGAATAGAGAATAGAGAGATGAAACAGAAAATGACAAAATATTTTAGTGAAATAAGGTTTTTCAAACCTTATAGGTGACCCACAAGTTTTAAAAATATTAAAAAGGCTCCAACCACCTTAATCCACTCATTTAGCATATTTTCAATCCAAAATAAATTGAAAAATAAAATAGGAGGCCACTTGGCCAATTTATATTTTTGGACTTCTTATCGACAATTTCTCTCTCTCGAGAGAGAGAACACTAGTAAATATTTCCACTCCCTAGACCTTTGCAATATATCCTCGACGTCCATGATCACTTCTATCTCTTCGCCACACTATTCTTCTACTTTTGGTTTGAAGTTTGGTATATAATAGGACTGAACTTCAAGTCAATGCATCATTGGACTAAAGTTTAGATGCAACAGTTTGTAATTCAGATTAATTGTTCTGTTCAAAGTTGTTGCAACTGAACTTTGTATCAATACTCTGAAGTTTGAACAGTTGCACGTGAACTTCAAACTAATCCTTCTCTTGAACTTCAAATCAATGGCCTAATATTTGAAATTCAATGAGTATATATCTTCCATACATATTCGATATAATAATTCAAATGTCACAGTAAGAAACTAGAAATTATCGCTAGGTTAAAACTTCGGTTGATGAACTCAAGTTTTTTGTTGATAACAACCATGAAAATATTTCTTATTTTTTTGGGTGAAGCCATCACATGAAATTAGGAGTTTAGAGAATTAAAATATGGTTATGAGCAGCACGAAAACAAAAATTTGTAAGTGCCAACCCTTACCACATAAGCATTCGGTTTCTTTTATAATACTTTTTAGGACAAAGCTTCGTTACTTTTTCTTATCATTTTATTGTGCAATTAATCTAATATGGTTGATCTTACGATGCCAAATTGATATTATGTACACTTGGTTTATAGTTATATGGAACCGATGGAGATATATTTTCTTTTTTTTGGTCGGTAACCGCATAGATTATATTTGCACATCTTTTAAAACAAGGAATAAAATATAAACATTGGCATAAAAAAGAGCTATCCGAGAATATCAGCCGAAAAATTCATGAAGTAATATTAGAATATCAGACTTATATGGAATTCTAGTCTTATAAAGGGTTGGTAGACTTCAAGCTAGGTCAACTAAACCTCCCTTATAAAGTCTCTATTGATCTTATTCATTGCACACTTCATCATATGCGATATGCTAATTTTCGCTGCTGTTCATACATAATTCTGTGCTTTTATGCTTGTGTACTGTCACGGGTCAACTTCTCCAAAGTGTCAGCGGCACTCAAATTTCTTGTATGGTGCCCGTAATCCCACCTAACTACAAGCCATCCTTCTCATGTTCCAGGTTTCTTGGCATGATCTTGTGCCTATGATGAAGCATACCTCTCCAATATATAAGAGTTGGTACCCGCCATCATAAGTGAGGATAGGGGTCATTGCTCGAGGAAGCCTCTGTTAAGAATTTTGTGCATCTTGAGTTCGAATTTGTTAAGAACCAAAGCTTTAAATTTCAATTTTGTTTCAATGACAGGGAACTCATCTTCTTTTTATTCCTTTTGTGCTTTTCTTCTTTTATTGTTATTTTCTTTCCTCAAGCTGCGGGAGCACTATTTTTGTCTTTTCTTGTTTTATTCTTTTTAATGACAGGGCCCTTTTATTGTTTTCAGGTTATTCCATTTTACCCAAAACACCTCTTATATTGAAGAGAAAGAGATAGGCGACCCCTTACATTTTTGTAGGAAAACGATTAAATTCATTAGGATTGAGATGAAAGAAAAATTAATTTAAAGGTATACTCTCTAAGTAAAAAAAAGCATATATCAAAATTGAATTATTCTTTTAATGTCACGACCCAAAAACGACCGCCGTGATGGCGCCTATGGTGGAACTAGGCAAGCCTCAACTGAACATTTCCAACACAACAAAACACTTTTTAGAAATAACATCAAAACGATTTAACATTAAAAGAAAAAACCTTTTCAAACAGATTCTAACCAAAACACGGTACAATCCATCCCAAAACCGGGGTGTCATTGAGTACATGAGCGTCTAAATAGCCAGTCTGATAAAAACAGATAATACTGAAAGTGCAGAAAGACTAAGAAAGGGAAATCAAGGCACGCGAGCGCCCTGCAACTACCTCGATTGTCCTGAACTCTGATGCCTCGATCAACAACCGCTGCCGTGACCAAAAAAAACATCTGGATCTGCACACAAGGTGCAAGGAGTAACGTGAGTACATCCAATTCAGTAAGTAACAAGTCCAAACTTTGGACTGAAAGGTAGTGACGAACTCAACCGGACAAATAAAATGGAATATAATTGTGCAGAAACGTAGACATGCTCTTAAGTCAAATAAGCAACTTAAAACAGTAAAGTAAACTAGATCCGGACACTATAATGAATATAATCTCTACATGCCAATGCACAAACTGTAAGGGATGCACAATGCTGTTAGTCTCAAGTGCTCACACTCTCGATATCTCAACCACTCGGTACTGTATATGTCCCACACGGCCCAGGGAAGATCCATCCCGGAATATATACAACGTTGACCATAGGTCGCCCAGTACAAAGGAAAAGGCCAATCGACCCTGTGCAGAAGATCCATCTCCAGGTATCAAGTACTTCGGACAAGATCCATTTCCATGGAAAATTCATCCCTCAATAATATCAAATGCGCTCACTAGGGGTGTGTTACAGACTATGGAGGGGCTCCTACAGCCCAAGCGCTATCATAACATCAATATATCCGCTGCGGCTTGCAGCCCCCCATATTTGTCACTCATAATCGTCTCTCGGCCTCACTTAATCATCAACCTCTCCAGTCTCACTCATGTGCCCAAAATATCATGAAAATAGCCCGCAACAGTAATATGAGGATTCAATATATAGCAACTGAGACTAGTATATGACGTGAAATGCATGTATATGACTGCGATATCAGTAAAAGCAGTAAAGTGATATCAAGAAACGAGCACTTGGGGTATCAACAGTACCGTCAATAAGCCTAAACATGATATCTAACATGATTGACAGCTCAATTACTTTATCACATGCTAGAAACATGGGTATCAACAAGGTATTATCACTACACAGTGCCATGGAGTCACCCAGGACACAATTCTCATGGTGCACGCCCGTCACTTGGCATGTGTGTCACCTCAATACCAATCATATAATACATATTACGGGGTTTCGAACCCTTATAACCAAGTTTGAAAGTGTTACTTACCTCAACTGCGCAAAAATCCTACTACAAAATGCCCTTGACTCTCAAATCGGTCTCCAAATGCCCCGAATCTAGCCACAGGCAATACAAGATGATCAATGTAGGCTAAAGGAATATATTCCTCAAAGAAAACATGAAATTTTACCCAAAATCTGAAATCGGCCCGAACCCGGTCCCCGGGCCCTCGTCTCGAAATTTGACAAAAGTCACAAAACCCGAAAGCTCATTCACTCACAATTCTAACTCAAGAGTTCTTCTTTTTTTCCCCAATTTCTCACCCCAAATCACAAATTAGATGAATGAATTAAATATGAAATCATGGGATTTAACCAAAACCAAGTAGGAATCACTTATCCCAATCAACTCCACAAAATCCCTTCAAGAATCGACCAATTCCGTGTTCTCTAGCTCAAAATATGAAAAATGGCAAATCCTCATTTTGAAATTAATATTGTCTGCCCAGATTTCCTTCTTCGCGAAAGCGATCGTCCTCTCGCGTTCATGTAGGAAATATCAGACTGCGTCCCAGTTTAGTCTTCGCGAACGTGAAGCTTTACAAGCTCAACTCATCGCGAACGTGGCCCATACCTCACGAATGTGGCCCATACCTCGCGAATGCGCACACCAAGAACTTGGAGTCCCCAGCTGCCTCACTTCTCTTCGCGAATGCGACACCACTCACGCATTCACAATGCACACATAGACCACACATTTGCGTTCACGTCCTCTTCTTTGCGAACGCGAAGAACATAACCTTATCCAGAGCATCCTGAACCAAGTCTGTACCCAACAATCTAGCCTCGTCTGGCTCGAACCAACACACTGGAGACCTACACCGCCTACCATACATAGCCTTATACAGTGCCATCTGGATGCTCGACTGGTAACTGTTGTTGTAAGAAAACTACGCTAGAGGCAAGAACTGATCCTGCGAACCACCAAACTCCATCACACACGCACATAACATATCCTCTAAAATCTGAATAGTGTACTCGGACTGTTTGTCCGTCTGAGGGTGAAAGGTTGTGCTCAACTACACTCGAGTACCTAACTCATGATGTACAGCCCTCCAGAATCGTGATGTATATGGCATACCCTGGTCAGAAATGATAGATACTGGTACGCCATGAAGCATGACGATCTCGTGGATATACACTCAAGCCAGCTGCTCGAAAGAATAGGTAGTCATCACAAGAATGAAATGAGCTGACTTGGTCAGCCAATCCACAATCACCCAAACTGCATCAAAATGCCGCTGAGTTCAAGGAAGCCCAACAACGAAATCCATAGTGATCTGCTCCCATTTCCAATCCAGAATCTCTAATTTCTGAAGCAACCCACATGGTCATTGATGCTCATACTTCACCTGCTGGCAATTTAGGCACCAAGCTACATACTCCACTATGTCCTTCTTCATTCTTCTCCACTAGTAATGTTGTCTTAAGTCCTGATACATCTTCGCGGTACCTGGATGAATAGAATACCGCAAACTATGAGCCTCTTAGAGAATCAACTCACACAAACCATCTACATTGGGCATACATAGCCTGCCATGCATCCTCAATGCACCATCATTCCCAATAGTGACCTCCTTAGCATCATCGTGTTGGACCGTGTCCTTAAGGACAAGCATGTGGGGGTCATGGATCTTGGGTCCCCAGCTGCCTCACTTCTCTTCAGGAACGCGACAACACTAACGCGTTCGCGATGCATACGCAGACCATATCTTCACGTTCACGTTAGCGTCCTCTTCTTCGCGAACGCGAAGAGCAAAATCTTCCCAGCTCACATTAACCCTTCGCAAACTCGAGGCTCCTCTCGCGAATGCGTAAGTGGAAACCAGAAAATATACATCAGCAGATATCAGCCATCAACGAAAGTCATAAAATGATCCGTTAACCACCCAAAACTCACCCAAGGCCCTCGGGACCTCAACCAAACATACCATCAAGTCCCAAAACACTATATGAACTAAGTCAAATACTCAAACAACCTCAAATAACATCAAAAACACGAATCACTCTCCAATCCAAACTTAATGAACTTCGAAATTTCCAAATTCTACAACGATGCCTAATCATACCAAACCACGTCCGATTGACCTCAAATTTTGTACACAAGTCATATTCAACATTACGGACATACAGCAAATTCCGAAATCGGAATTCGACCCCGATATCAAAAAGTTAACCCCGGCCAAACTCCCAAAAAAATTGACTTTTGCCATTTAAAGCCCAAATTAGCTACAAACCTCAAATGCACAATCCGGACATGCACCTAAGTCCAAAATCACCCAACGAAGCTAACGAAACTGAGAGAACTCCATTCCGAAGTCGTCTTCGCACAATTCTGACTATGGTCAAAATCCTAAGACTTTAGCTTCTGTTTTAGGGACTAAGTGTCCCAAATCACTCCGGAACCAAAAACAAGACCTTCTGGCAAGTCACATAAGTAGAAACAGATACGGGAAAAATAGTAAATAGGGGATCAGGACTAATACACTCAAAAAGACCGACCGGGTCGTTACATTTAATCAAATTACCAAAATTAATATAGGCACTTCTTTGGCTTGTTTGAACTTTTTTGGGATTCCATTTAATATTTTAGTATAAAGAGATAGTATTTTTATTGGTACGGGTTAACTAAATAACATAAATTAATCAAAATTCAATTATCCAACAAAATTCACACCCTTGTAGTTTTTATATGGGTAGTGATAGATTTACATCAAAGGCGGTAATGCACCATGACTTTTAAATCTTGGGTTCATCTATGTCTGTGTCGCCCTTTTGATGTCAAGGCTTCAACCTTGTCTTGTTCTCAGATATACATGTGGCACCTTTTATTGATTCTTGCTTGTGTTTCAAAGTTATGAGTCTCTATTAGTATACATTTTTACTTTGAATATCAAAATATAAAATATGCATGTATAGTAAGTTTTAGTTTTAGTTATTCATCCTCGAGTCAGATGATATCTAGCTTTAGAATATGAAAACTCGTTGAGGAAAATTATAAATTAATGACATGTTATTATTTATATTAGTGGTATTATTTAATTTTTAAGCTCTTCTCCAAGTTGTCATAATTATTTCTCTCTCCGTTCCAATTTATGTGAACTTGTTTGACTGGGCACATAATTTAATAAAAAATGAAGACTTTTAATATTTGTGATCCTAAACAAGTCAAAAAGGGGTCCAGAATATTTGTGTGGTCATAAAAGCTTCTCATTAAGGGTAGAATTGGAAGTTTAAGCTAAATTATTTCCAAATTTAGAAATGGGTCATTCATTTTGGAACAGACCAAAAAGGAAATAGGTTCACATAAGTTAGAACAGTGAGAGTAAATTATTTCATTTGATTGGTTTGTCTGTATAAACAGAAAAGACGAATAACCTAAATCGAAAACGTTCAAAATATGGTTAAACCAGACCCAAAATAGTTATTACTTGTAACCTCAAAATTCTAGATCCGTCTCTGATTCTTCTAGTAGTTGATTGTTATTGTTGGTATGTACTATGTATTGAATGATAAAATCATTTTTCATTTACTAAATATATTGGTGAGCACCGTTTTAACCACTTCTTTAACCTATGGCCTCATCAATCTTTCATGATGTCATGCATGGGCTACTTTCCGATCTTGCCCCGTGACTCTTTGGTTGTGCCCCACAACACCTTAATAAACCTCTTTGCGCCGAGTGTCAGGGAGGATGTTCTCGTGGTCTTGGCTGCACCAAGAAACAAGTGTGCATATGCATATTTTACACCACCAATAGTCCGCGCCCGCGCCAAACAACAAGCGATGCTCAAAAGCGCACGTTAGCAGGCAACGCCAGCCCACATCTTGCACCTACAAGCAGTTGCACCATATCCAGCACGCACGCTCATGTCCTGCGCACACTAATGCTAGTAACAAGGACGCCGCCCTTACAACTGCCGACCGCTGGACCAGCTTTTCCTTTGTATAAGCCTATGTCTCTTTCCATGTAAATATAGAGTAGTTTTACTTCTTGTATTTGCATTATAATTTTGTATCTTATTTATGTCTACTCCTATAACTTATGTTTTTTATTTTATGACATATATATGGAGGGTATAGTCATAGAAGTTTTTTGCAAGCAAACAAATCTCTGCATTAGTGTCTCCTCCCCTCGTGGCACCACATTGGTTTTCTTTCAATCATTGTTCTCTATTAATACAAGCAAGCTTTCATTCAGTTCTCTCATTACAAATTGTGATCCTGACACTGTCTTTCCTGTACGGCATTGAAAGTCTAGTCTAGTATGCGGAGGGGTCCTTCGACTGGCGAAAAGTAATCACACGGAAGTCGGTTGCATTGCCTTACGTCGGCCTTCCCAAGTATCTCAGGAATTCACCACACAACAATACCCAAGTCAAACGTGTGATATGGATATTTAAAAAAAATTAGTTTATGCGTACAGTTTTTTTTAAATATTCTAAAATTTAGCAGCAAAAGTGCATGCACACAAAAAGTGTGATACGTCAAGAACGTCTAATTTCTTCACAATACATCAGATATATAAAGACGTGTTTTTCTAGTCTAGGATACACGGGCACTTCAGTATTTCTCTTTGAAAGTTTACTTATGACAAAGACTGGACCGAATGAATCACACAAACTAATTGCCATTAAATTCCACTTTTAAAGAACTAATAAAAATACCACAAAAGATGAAGCAAGTATCCATGCATGGTTGCAGAGTAGCGGTAACAACCTGAACGGTCGTTTTGATTTCTTGATCCCCGTCTCCCTAAATAAGAATCCCCTTATATGTATTTACTATTTTATGACTTGCGAGGATGGTTAGTTTGGGATTTGAAAGGTTATGGATTGAAATCGGAACACTTGGTTCCTTAAGGGTGGCTAAAAAGGCTAAGTTTGACCTTGGTTAATATTTTCAGTAAACAACCTCGGAACCCGAATTCGACAGTTTCAATAGGTTCGTATGATGATTTTAGACTTGGGCGTATGTTCGGATCAGGTTTTGGATGATCCGGGAGCGTTTCAGCGTTTAACATTGAAAATTGCCTTATTGAAAGTTTTAGTGTTCTTTAAATTTTGTTTGGAGTAGGTTTTGGTGTTATCGATGTATGTTTGGGATTATTAGCCTTCGAATAGTTCCATATAGTTATTTAAGACTTGCACACAAAATTTAGAATCATTCCGAGTGGTTTAGTCATGATTCGGCGCGTTTGGAGCTAATTGGAAACTTGAAATTCATAAATTGGTTCAATTTTGGTTATAGGGTGTGATTCTTAGTTTTGTTGTTATTTATGCATTTCGAGGTTACGAGCAGGTCTGTATTATGTTTATGAACTTGTTGGTGCATTTGGACGGGGTCCTGAGTGGCTCCGGTGTGTTTTGGACCACCCAGAGCTGAGTTGTATTTCTGTATTATTAACATAACCCATATTTATTTTAAATTTTTATTTTAATAATATTAGACCTTAGTAAGTGTCGAAGTCGACCCCTCATTACTACTTCTTCGAGGTTAGACTTGATACTTACTGGGTAAATGTTGTTTATGTACTCACGCTACACTTATGCACCGATAGTGCAGGATCTGAGGCAGGTGCATCAGGTGGTCCTATCGGCGCGCATCCTAGATATCCCGAGGTTTAGTGGTGAGCTGCTTCCTGAGCCGTTCTGCAGCCCCTAGAGTCTCTCTTTTGTATTTATATTCTATCTACTTTATATTCAGATAGTGGTTAGATTTTTGTATAATCTACTAGATGCTCATACACTTGTGACACCATGTCTTGGCACACAACAGTAGATTTGTGGTTTTAGAGTATTACTATGGTCATGATTGCACTGAGTTGCTTTCGTTTTATTTATTTAAACTTGTTATTTCTTAAATATTTTAATTAAGGAAAAATTCAATTACTCAGAAACTTATTAAAAGAGGAATAATCTGTCTAATTCACTAGTTGGCTTGCCTAGCGGTAAAGTTGGGTGCCATCACGGCCTATAGGGGATATTAGGTCGCGACAACATGGTATCAGAGCACTAGGTTCATGTAGGTCTCAATAGTTATGAGCAGGCCTAAAAGATTCTTGCGGATCGGTGTGGAGACGTCCGTACTTATCTTCGAGAGGCTAAAGGGTGATAGGAAACTACCCTTCTTCATTTTCTATCGTGCAGTTGATGTGGTACTAAGTATCTTTCTCTTATTCTCTCACAGACAGGAAGAACGCGCTCTACGGATGTTCCAGACCAGGGAAGAGTTGCTCCCCTTGTTGCTAGGGGCCGAGGAAGATGCCGAGGGAGGGCTCCAGCCCGTAGTAGAGGACGAGGGCGTTCCAGAGTTGCTCCCGCTATGCCGCCAACAAGTTCAATAGAGGATCCCATAATTGAGGAGCAGGGCTAGGTGCCCGTAGCAGAGCCAGCCCCGGTAGATTTCATGTTTGCACCGGGATTCCAGGAGTTCATGGCCCGTATGCTACTGTTCATGGATACTATGACTCAGGCTGGTTTATTTCTAGCCGACCCAGCCACATCTCAGGCCGGAGGGGGGCACACACCCCTACTGCTCAGACTCTAGGACATGTAGCTACCATATATCAGACCCCGGGTGCACTACTCGTGGGCGGAGCTCAGCTAGTTGAAGCAGTTATACTTGAGCCCGGACTTGCTACTGTTGGCGATCCGCAGAATCTCTTAGACAAATGGACCCGTCTTTATCCTCCTACTATATGAGGTAAGAGACATGAGGACCCCCGGGATTTTATTGATCGGTGCAGGGATAAACTGCACAACATAAGGATATTAGAGTCCCACGGGGTGGACTTCACCACCTTTCCGTTGGAGGGCAGGGCCCATAGATGGTGGCAGACATATCATCTCGGCAAACCAGCAGGTTCTCCTCCCATGACTTGGGATCAGTTCACACGCCTTGTCTTGGACATATACATTCCACCCTCCCAGAGGTAAGAGTTGCAGTTTCAGTTCGAGCAAGTTCAGTAGGGTCAGATGTCCATGACTGACTACGAGATGAGATTCTCTGAGTTGTCTTGCCATGCACTTATGATTCTTCCTACCGATGTAGAGAGAGTGCAGAGGTTTGTCCCCGATTTGCACTCAGATATCCAGGCCACCATGGATCGAGAGGTGGAGATGGGGACTTCTTATGGGTTTGATGTGGAGGTAGCTTAGAGGATCGAGGGTGTTCGTTAGCTGAGCCGAGAGAAGGCGGCAAGGGACAAGTGGTTCCGATATTCTAGAGAATTCTCCACTAGTAATGCTGTCTTAAGTCCTGATACATCTTCGCGGTACACGGATGAATAGAAAACCGCAAACTATGAGCCTCCTAGAGAATCAACTCACGCAAACCATCTACATTGGGCATACATAGCCTGCTATGCATCCTCAATGCACCATCATTCCCAATAGTGACCTACTTAGTATCACCGTGTTGGACCGTGTCCTTAAGGACAAGCATGTGGGGGTCATGGATCTTGGGTCCCCAGCTGCCTCACTTCTCTTCAGGAACGCGACACCACTCACGCGTTCGTGATGCATAGGCAGACCATACCTTCGCGTTCGTGTTCGCGTCCTCTTCTTCGCGAATGCGAAGAACAAAATCTTCCCAGCTCACATTAACCCTTCGCAAACTCGAGGCTCCTCTCGCGAATGCGTAAGTGGAAACCAGAAAATATACACCAGTAGATATCAGCAATCAACGAAAGTCCAAAAATGATCAGTTAACCAACCAAAACTCACCCAAGGCCCTCGGGACCTCAACCAAACATACCATCAAGTCCCAAAACACTATATGAACTAAGTCAAATACTCAAACAACCTCAAATAACATCAAAAACACGAATCACTCTCCAATCCAAACATAATGAACTTCTAAATTTCCAAATTCTACAACGATGCCGAATCATACCAAACCACGTCCGATTGACCTCAAATTTTGTACACAAATCATATTCAACATTACGGACATACACCAACTTCCGAAATCGGAATTCGACCTCGATATCAAAAATTTAACCCCGGCCAAACTCCCAAAAAAATTGACTTTTGCCATTTCAAGCCCAAATTAGCTACAAACCTCAAATTCACAATCCGGACATGCACCTAAGTCCAAAATCACCCAACGAAGCTAACAGTGCCGACATAACTCCATTCCAAAGTCGTCTTCGCACAATTCTGACTGTGGTCAAAATCCTAAGACTTTAGCTTCTGTTTTAGGGACTAAGTGTCCCAAATCACTCCGGAACCAAAAACAAGACCTTCTAGCAAGTCACATAAGTAGAAACAGATACGGGAAAAATAGTAAATAGGGGATCAGGACTAATACACTCAAAAAGACCGACCGGGTCGTTACATTTAATCAAATTACCAAAATTAATATAGGCACTTCTTTGGCTTGTTTGAACTTTTTTGGGATTCCATTTAATATTTTAGTATAAAGAGATAGTTTTTTTATTGGTACGGGTTAACTAAATAACATAAATTAATCAAAATTCAATTATCCAACAAAATTCACACCCTTGTAGTTTTTATATGGGTAGTGATAGATTTACATCAAAGGCGGTAATGCACCATGACTTTTAAATCTTGGGTTCATCTATGTCTGTGTCGCCCTTTTGATGTCAAGGCTTCAACCTTGTCTTGTTCTCAGATATACATGTGGCACCTTTTATTGATTCTTGCTTGTGTTTCAAAGTTATGAGTCTCTATTAGTATACATTTTTACTTTGAATATCAAAATATAAAATATGCATGTATAGTAAGTTTTAGTTTTAGTTATTCATCCTCGAGTCAGATGATATCTAGCTTTAGAATATGAAAACTCGTTGAGGAAAATTATAAATTAATGACATGTTATTATTTATATTAGTGGTATTATTTAATTTTTAAGCTCTTCTCCAAGTTGTCATAATTATTACTCCCTCCGTTCCAATTTATGTGAACTTGTTTGACTGGGCATATAATTTAATAAAAAATGAAGAGTTTTAAAATTTGTGGACCTAAACAAGTCAAAAAGGGGTCCAGAATATTTGTGTGGTCATAAAAGCTTCTCATTAAGGGTAGAATTGGAAGTTTAAGCTAAATTATTTCCAAATTTAGAAATGGGTCATTCATTTTGGAACAGACCAAAAAGGAAATAGGTTCACATAAACTAGAACAATGAGAGTAAATTATTTCATTCGATTGGTTTGTCTATATAAACAGAAAAGACGAATAACCTAAATCGAAAACGTTCAAAATATGGTTAAACCAGACCCAAAATAGTTATTACTTCGAACCTCAAAATTCTAGATCCGTCTCTGATTCTACTAGTAGTTGATTGTTTTTGTTGGAATGTACTATGGATTGAATGATAAAATCATTTTTCATTTACTAAATATATTGGTGAGCACCGTTTTAACCACTTCCTTAACCTATGGCCTCATCAATCTTTCATGATGTCATGCATGGGCTACTTTCCGATCTTGCCCCGTGACTCCTTGGTTGTGCCCCACAGCACCTTAATAAACCTCTTTGCGCCGAGTGTCAGGGAGGATGTTCTCGTGGTCTTGGATGCACCAAGAAACAAGTGTGCATATGCGTATTTTGCACCACCGATAGTCCGTGCCCGCGCCAAACAACAAGCGATGCTCAAAAGCGCCCGTTAGCAGGCAACGCCAGCCCACTTCTTGCACCTACAAGTAGATGCACCATATCCAGCACGCATGCTCATGTCCTGCGCACACTAATGCTAGTAACAAGGACGCCGCCCTTACAACTGCCGACCGCTGGACCAGCTTTTCCTTTGTATAAGCCTAGGTCTCTTTCCATGTAAATATAGAGTAGTTTTACTTCTTGTATTTGCCTTATAATTTTCTAGCTTGTTTATGTCTACTCCTATAACTTAAGTTTTTTATTTTATGACATATATATGGAGGGTATAGTCATAGAAGTTTTTTGCAAGCAATCAAATCTCTGCATTAGTGTCTCCTCCCCTCCTGACACCACATTGGTTTTCTTTCAATCATTGTTCTCTGTTAATACAAGCAAGCTTTCATTCAGTTCTCTCATTACAAATTGTGATCCTGACACTGGCTTTTCTGTACGGCATTGAAAGTCTAGTCTAGCATGCGGAGGGGTCCTTCGACTGGCGAAAAGTAATCACACGGAAGTCTGTTGCATTGCCTTACGTCGGCCTTCCCAAGTATCTCAGGAATTCACCACACAACAATACCCAAGTCAAACGTGTGATATGGATATTTAAAAAAAATTAGTTTATGCGTACAGTTTTTTTTAAATATTCTAAAATTTAGCAGCAAAAGTGCATGCACACAAAAAGTGTGATATGTCAAGAATGTCTAATTTTTTCACAATACATCAGATATATAAAGACGTGTTGTCCTAGTCTAGGATACACGGGAACTTCAGTATTTCTCTTTGAAAGTTTACTTATGACAAAGACTGGACCGAATGAATCGCGCACACAGATTGCCATTAAATTCCACTTTTAAAGAACTAATAAAATTACCACAAAAGATGAAGCAAGTATCCATGCATGGTTGAAGAGTAGCGGTAACAACCTGAACGGTGGTTTTGCTTTCTTGATCCCCGTCTCCATAAATAAGAATCCCCTTATATGTATTTACTATTTTATGACTTGCGAGGATGGTTAGTTTGGGATTTGAAAGGTTATGGATTGAAATCGGAACACTTGGTTCCTTAAGCGTGGCTAAAAAGGCTAAGTTTGACCTTGGTCAATATTTTGAGTAAACGACCTCGGAACCCGAGTTTGACAGTTTCAATAGGTTCGTATGATGATTTTAGACTTGGGCGTATGTTCGGATCAGGTTTTGGATGACCCGGGAGCGTTTCAGCGTTTAATAGTGAAAATTGCCTTATTGAAAGTTTTAGAGTTCTTTAAATTTTGTTTGGAGTAGGTTTTGGTGTTATCGATGTCTGTTTGGGATTATTAGCCTTTGAATAGTTCCATATAGTGATTTAAGACTTGCACACAAAATTTAGAATCTTTCCGAGTGGTTTAGTTATGATTCGGCGCGTTTGGAGCTAATTGGAAACTTGAAATTCATAAATTGGTTCAATTTTGGTTATAGGGTGTGATTCTTAGTTTTGTTGTTATTTATGCATTTCGAGGTTACAAGCAGGTCTGTATTATGTTTATGAACTTGTTGGTGCCTTTTGACGGGGTCCTGAGTGGCTCCGGTGTGTTTCAGACCACCCAGAGCTGAGTTGTATTTCTGTATTATTTACATAACCCATATTTATTTAAAATTTCTATTTTAATAATATTAGCCCTTAGTAAGTGTCGAAGTCGACCCCTCATTACTACTTCTTCGAGGTTAGACTTGATACTTACTGGGTAAATGTTGTTTATGTACTCACGCTACACTTATGCACCGATAGTGCAGGATCTGAGGCAGGTGCATCAGGTGGTCCTATCGGCGCGCATCCTAGATATCTCGAGGTTTAGTGGTGAGCTGCTTCCTGAGCCTCTCTGCAGCCCCTAGAGTCTCTCTTTTTTATTTATATTCTATCTACTTTATATTCAGACATTGGTTAGATTTTTGTATAATCTACTAGATGCTCATACACTTGTGACACCATGTCTTGGCACACACCAGTAGATTTGTGGTTTTATAGTATTACTATGGTTATGATTGCACTGAGTTGCTTTCGTTTTATTTACTTAAACATGTTATTTATTAAATATTTTAATTAAGGAAAAATTCAATTACTCGGAAACTTATTAAAAGAGGAATAATCTGTCTAATTCACTAGTTGGCTTGACTTGCGGTAACGTTGGGTGCCATCACGGCCTATAGGGGATATTAGATCGCGACAACATGGTATCAGAGCACTAGGTTCATATAGGTCTCAATAGTTATTAGAAGGCCTAAAAGAGTCTTGCGGATCGGTGTGGAGACGTCCGTACTTATCTTCGAGAGGCTAAAGGGTGATAGGAAACTACCCTTCTTCATTTTCTATCGTGCAGTTGATGTGGTACGAAGTATCTTTCTCTTATTCTCTCACAGACAGAAAGAACGCGCTCTACGGATGTTCCAGACCAGGGAAGAGTTGCTCCCCTTGTTGCTAGGGGCCGAGGGAGGGCTCCAGCCGGTAGTAGAGGACGAGGGCGTCCGAGAGTTGCTCCCGCTATGCCGCCAACAAGTTCAATAGTGGATCCCATAATTGAGGAGCAGGGCTAGGTGCCCGTAGCAGAGCCAGCCCCGGTAGATTTCATGTTTGCACCGGGATTCCAGGAGTTCATGGCCCGTATGCTACTGTTCATGGATACTATGACTCAAGCTGGTTTATTTCTAGCGGACCTAGCCACATCTCAGGCAGGAGGGGGGCACAGACCCCTACTGCTCAGAGTCTAGGACATGTAGCAACCATATATCAGACCCCGGGTGCACTACTCGTGGGCGGAGCTCAGCCAGTTGAAGCAGTTATACTTGAGCCCGGACTTGCTACTGTTGGCGATCCGCAGAATCTATTAGACAAATGGACCCGTCTTTATCCTCATACTATCTGAGGTAAGAGACATGAGGACCCCCGGTGCAGGGATAAACTGCACAACATAAGGATATTAGAGTCACACGGGGTGGACTTCACCACCTTTCAGTTGGAGGGCAGGGCCCATAGATGGTGGCAGTCATATCATCTCGGCAAACCAGCAGGTTCTCCTCCCATGACTTGGGATCAGTTCACACGCCTTTTCTTGGACATATATATTCCACCCTCCCAGAGGTAAGAGTTGCAGTTTCAGTTCGAGCAAGTTCAGTAGGGTCAGATGTCCATGACTGACTACGAGATGAGATTCTCTGAGTTGTCTTGCCATGCACTTATGATTCTTCCTACCGATGTAGAGAGAGTGCATAGGTTTGTCCCCGATTTGCACTCAGATATCCAGGCCACCATGGATCGAGAGGTGGATATGGGGACTTCTTATGGGTTAGATGTGGAGGTAGCTTAGAGGATTGATGGTGTTCGTCAGCTGAGCCGAGAGAAGGCAGCAAGGGACAAGTGGTTCCGATATTCTAGAGAATTCTCCACTAGTAATAATGTCTTAAGTCCTGATACATCTTTGCGGTACCCGGATGAATAGAATACCGCAAACTATGAGCCTCCTAGAGAATCAACTCACGCAAACCATCTACATTGGGCATACATAGCCTGCCATGCATCCTCAATGCATCATCATTCCCAATAGTGACCTCCTTAGCATCACCGTGTTGGACCGTGTCCTTAAGGACAAGCATGTGGGGGTCATGGATCTTGGGTCCTCAGCTGCCTCACTTCTCTTCAGGAATGCGACACCACTCACGCGTTCGCGATGCATACGCAGACCATACCTTCGCGTTCGCGTTCGCGTTCGCGTCCTCTTCTTCGCGAACGCGAAGAACAAAATCTTCCCAGCTCACATTAACCCTTCGCAAACTTGAGGCTCCGCTCGCGAATGCGTAAGTGGAAACCAGAAAATATACACCAGCAGATATCAGCCATCAACGAAAGTCCAAAAATTATCAGTTAACCACCCAAAACTCACCCAAGACCCTCGGGACCTCAACCAAACATACCATCAAGTCCCAAAACACTATATGAACTAAGTCAAATACTCAAACAACCTCAAATAACATCAAAAACACGAATCACTCTCCAATCCAAACTTAATGAACTTCGAAATTTCCAAATTCTACAACGATGCCGAATCATACTAAACCACGTCCGATTGACCTCAAATTTTGTACACAAGTCATATTCAATATTACGAACATACACCAACTTCCGAAATCAGAATTCGACCTCGATATCAAAAATTTAACCCCGGCCAAACTCCCAAAAAAATTGACTTTTGCCATTTCAAGCCCAAATTAGCTACAAACCTCAAATTCACAATCCGGACATGCACCTAAGTCCAAAATCACCCAACGAAGCTAATGGAACCGACAGAACTCCATTCCGAAGTCGTCTTCGCACAATTCTGACTGTGGTCAAAATCCTAAGACTTTAGCTTCTGTTTTAGGGACTAAGTGTCCCAAATCACTCCGGAACCAAAAACAAGACCTTCTAGCAAGTCACATAAGTAGAAACAGATACGGGAAAAATAGTAAATAGGGGATCAGGACTAATACACTCAAAAAGACCGACCGGGTCGTTACATTTAATCAAATTACCAAAATTAATATAGGCACTTCTTTGGCTTGTTTGAACTTTTTTGGGATTCCATTTAATATTTTAGTATAAAGAGATAGTATTTTTATTGGTACGGGTTAACTAAATAACATAAATTAATCAAAATTCAATTATCCAACAAAATTCACACCCTTGTAGTTTTTATATGGGTAGTGATAGATTTACATCAAAGGCGGTAATGCACCATGACTTTTAAATCTTGGGTTCATCTATGTCTGTGTCGCCCTTTTGATGTCAAGGCTTCAACCTTGTCTTGTTCTCAGATATACATGTGGCACCTTTTATTGATTCTTGCTTGTGTTTCAAAGTTATGAGTCTCTATTAGTATACATTTTTACTTTGAATATCAAAATATAAAATATGCATGTATAGTAAGTTTTAGTTTTAGTTATTCATCCTCGAGTCAGATGATATCTAGCTTTAGAATATGAAAACTCGTTGAGGAAAATTATAAATTAATGACATGTTATTATTTATATTAGTGGTATTATTTTATTTTTAAGCTCTTCTCCAAGTTGTCATAATTATTTCTCTCTCCGTTCCAATTTACGTGAACTTATTTGACTGGGCACATAATTTAATAAAAAATGAAGACTTTTAATATTTGTGATCCTAAACAAGTCAAAAAGGGGTCCAGAATATTTGTGTGGTCATAAAAGCTTCTCATTAAGGGTAGAATTGGAAGTTTAAGCTAAATTATTTCCAAATTTAGAAATGGGTCATTCATTTTGGAACAGACCAAAAAGGATATAGGTTCACATAAACTAGAACAGTGAGAGTAAATTATTTCATTTGATTGGTTTGTCTATATAAACAGAAAAGACGAATAACCTAAATTGAAAACGTTCAAAATATGGTTAAACCAGACCCAAAATAGTTATTACTTGGAACCTCAAAATTCTAGATCCGTCTTTGATTCTACTAGTAGTTGATTGTTTTTGTTGGAATGTACTATGGATTGAATGATAAAATCATTTTTCATTTACTAAATATATTGGTGAGCACCGTTTTAACCACTTCCTTAACCTATGGCCTCATCAATCTTTCATGATGTCATGCATGGGCTACTTTCCGATCTTGCCCCGTGACTCCTTGGTTGTGCCCCACAGCACCTTAATAAACCTCTTTGCGCTGAGTGTCAGGGAGGATGTTCTCGTGGTCTTGGCTGCACCAAGAAACAAGTGTGAATATGCGTATTTTGCACCACCGATAGTCCGTGCCCGCGCCAAACAACAAGCGATGCTCAAAAGCGCCCGTTAGCAGGCAACGCCAGCCCACTTCTTGCACCTACAAGCAGATGCACCATATCCAGCACGCACGCTCATGTCCTGCGCACACTAATGCTAGTAACAAGGACGCCGCCCTTACAACTGCCGACCGCTGGACCAGCTTTTCCTTTGTATAAGCCTAGGTCTCTTTCCATGTAAATATAGAATAGTTTTACTTCTTGAATTTGCCTTATAATTTTCTAGCTTATTTATGTCTACTCCTATAACTTAAGTTTTTTATTTTATGACATATATATGGAGGGTATAGTCATAGAAGTTTTTTGCAAGCAATCAAATCTCTGCATTAGTGTCTCCTCCCCTCCTGGCACCACATTGGTTTTCTTTCAATCATTGTTCTCTGGTAATACAAGCAAGCTTTCATTTAGTTCTCTCATTACAAATTGTGATCCTGACACTGGCTTTCCTGTACGGCATTGAAAGTCTAGTCTAGCATGCGGAGGTGTCCTTCGACTGGCGAAAAGTAATCACACGGAAGTCGGTTGCATTGCCTTACGTCGGCCTTCCCAAGTATCTCAGGAATTCACCACACAACAATACCCAAGTCAAACGTGTGATATGGATATTTAAAAAAAAATAGTTTATGCGTACAGTTTTTTTTTAAATATTCTAAAATTTAGCAGCAAAAGTGCATGCACACAAAAAGTGTGATACGTCAAGAACGTCTAATTTCTTCACAATACATCAGATATATAAAGACGTGTTTTTCTAGTCTAGGATACACGGGAACTTCAGTATTTCTCTTTGAAAGTTTACTTATGACAAAGACTGGACCGAATGAATCGCACACACTGATTGCCATTAAATTCCACTTTTAAAGAACTAATAAAAATACCACAAAAGCTGAAGAAAGTATCCATGCATGGTTGCAGAGTAGCGGTAACTACCTGAATGGTCGTTTTGCTTTCTTGATCCCCGTCTCCCTAAATAATAATCCCCTTATATGTACTTACTATTTTATGACTTGTGAGGATGGTTAGTTTGGGATTTGAAAGGTTATGGATTGAAATCGGAACACTTGGTTCCTTAAGGTGGCTAAAAAGGCTAAGTTTGACTTTGGTCAATATTTTGAGTAAACGACCTCGGAACCCAAATTCGACAGTTTCAATAGGTTCGTATGATGATTTTAGACTTGGGCGTATGTTCGGATCAGGTTTTGGATGACCCGGGAGCGTTTCAGCGTTTAATAGTAAAAATTACCATATTGAAAGTTTTAGAGTTCTTTAAATTTTGTTTGGAGTAGGTTTTGGTGTTATCGATGTCTGTTTGGGATTATTAGCCTTCGAATAGTTCCATATAGCGATTTAAGACTTGCACACAAAATTTAGAATCATTCCGAGTGGTTTAGTCACGATTCGGCGCGTTTGGAGCTAATTGGAAACTTGAAATTCATAAATTGGTTCAATTTTGGTTATAGGGTGTGATTCTTAGTTTTGTTGTTATTTATGCATTTCGAGGTTACGAGCAGGTCTGTATTATGTTTATGAACTTGTTGGTGCATTTGGACGGGGTCCTGAGTGGCTCCGGTGTGTTTCGGACCACCCAGAGCTGAGTTGTATTTCTGTATTATTTACATAACCCATATTTATTTAAAATTTCTATTTTAATAATATTAGCCCTTAGTAAGTGTCGAAGTCGACCCCTCATTACTACTTCTTCGAGGTTAGACTTGATACTTACTAGGTAGATGTATTTTATGTACTCACGCTACACTTATGCACCGATAGTGCAGGATCTGAGGCAGGTGCATCAGGTGGTCCTATCGGCGCACATCCTAGATATCCCGAGGTTTAGTGGTGAGCTGCTTCCTGAGCCGTTCTGCAGCCCCTAGAGTATCTCTTTTGTATTTATATTCTATCTACTTTATATTCAGACAGTGGTTAGATTTTTGTCTAATCTACTAGATGCTCATACACTTGTGACACCATGTCTTGGCACACGCCAGTAGATTTGTGGTTTTAGAGTATTACTATGGTTATAATTGCACTGAGCTGCTTTCGTTTTATTTATTTAAACTTGTTATTTCTTAAATATTTTAATTAAGGAAAAATTCAATTACTCGGAAACTTATTAAAAGAGGAATAATCTGTCTAATTCACTAGTTGGGTTGCCTAGCGGTAACGTTGGGTGCCATCACAGCCTATAGGGGAAATTAGGTCGCGACAACATGGTATCAGAGCACTAGGTTCATGTAGGTCTCAATAGTTATGAGCAGGCCTAAAAGAGTCTTGCGGATCGGTGTGGAGATGTCCGTACTTATCTTCGAGAGGCTAAAGGCTGATAGGAAACTACCCTTCTTCATTTTCTATCGTGCAGTTGATCTGGTACTAAGTATCTTTCACTTATTCTCTCACAGACAGAAAGAACGCGCTCTACGGATGTTCCAGACCAGGGAAGAGTTGCTCCCGTTGTTGCTAGGGGCCGAGGGAGGGCTCCAGCCCGTAGTAGAGGACGAGGGCGTCCCAGAGTTGCACCCGCTATGCCGCCAACAAGTTCAATAGAGGATCCCATAATTGAGGAGCAGGGCTAGGTGCCCGTTGCAGAGCCAGCCCCGGTAGATTTCATGTTTGCACTGGGATTCCAGGAGTTCATGGCCCGTATGCTACTGTTCATGGATACTATGACTCAGGCTGGTTTATTTCTAGCGGACCCAGCCACATCTCAGGCAGGAGGGGGGCACAGACCCCTACTGCTCAGACTCTAGGACATGTAGCTACCATATATCATACCCCGGGTGCACTAGTCGTGGGCGTAGCTCAGCCAGTTGAAGCAGTTATACTTGAGCCCGGACTTGCTTCGGTTGGCGATCCGCAGAATCTATTAGACAAATGTACCCGTCTTCATCCTCTTACTATCTGAGGTAAAAGAAATGAGGACCCCCGGGATTTTGGTGATCGGTGCAGGGATAAACTGCACAACATAAGGATATTAGAGTCCCACAGGATGGACTTCACCACCTTTCAGTTGGAGGGCAGGGCCCATAGATGGTGGCAGTCATATCATCTCGGCAAACCAGCAGGTTCTCCTCCCATGACTTGGGATCAGTTCACACGCCTCTTCTTGGACAAATATATTCCACCCTCCCAGAGGTAAGAGTTGTAGTTTCAGTTCGAGCAAGTTCAGTAGGGTCAGATGTCCAAGACTAACTACTAGATGAGATTCTCTGAGTTGTCTTGCCATGCACTTATGATTCTTCCTACCGATGTAGAGAGAGTGCAGAGGTTTGTCCCCGATTTGCACTCAGATACCCAGGCCACCATGGATCGAGAGGTGGAGATGGGGACTTCTTACGGGTTAGTTGTGGAGGTAGCTTAGAGGATCGAGGGTCTTCGTCTGCTGAGCCGACAGCAGGCGGCAGGGGATAAGTGGTTCCAATATTCTAGAGAATTTAATAATGCCCCGACTGGGGGTAGGGATCAGTCTGTGAGGGGTCAGTCTAGCAGGCCCGCATATCCTGCATCGCCGCCTCCTTAAGGAGCTCTAGTGCAGCCTTCTTTCAGTGATATGCTAGAGAGTTCCTACCGCCCACCAGTTATCTAGGGTTCCTCTAGTGAGTATTCAGGCCATCAGGGTTAGACCTCAGGTCAGCAGTCCACCATACCCAGAGGTTATTTTGAGTGCGGGGATTTTAGTCATTTTCACAGATTATGCCCCAGGCTTCGGGGCAAAACATTACAGCAAGTTAAGCAGTCTATGATTTCAGCACTAGCCGTTCGGCTGCCCAGAGGCGGGGGTCAATTGGGTAGGGGTCGTCCTAGAGGTGGAGGCCAGTTAGGGGGCACTCTAGCTAGGTTCTATGCTTTTCCAGTTAGACCATATGCAATGGCCTCAGATGCCGTGATCACATGTATTATTTCTGTCTGCGGTAGAGATGCCTCATTACTATTTGATCCAGGGTCTACGTATTCATAAGTTTCATCTCTCTTTGCTCATTTCCTGGGTGATTCTCATGAGTCCCTAGGTACTCCTGTTTTTGTATCCATTCATGTGGGCAACTCTGTTGTTGTGAATATGATCTATCGATCTTGCATTTTTACTTTCTGTGGTTATGAGACTAGAGCGGATCTTTTGTTGCTTGATATGACCGACTTTGAGGTCATCTTGGACATGGACTGGCTATCTCCATATCATGCCATCCTTGATTTCCATGCCAATACTGTTACCTTGGCAATGCCACAGTTGCCTAGATTACAGTGGAATGGTTCATCTGTCATTGCATCTAGTCAGGTAATTTCCTCTCTGAAGGCTCGACACATGGTAGAGAAGGGTTGTTTGGCTTATCTGGCATATGTTCGGGACACTACTGCAAAGGCTTCGACGATTGATTTAGTGCCCGTAGTCCGGGAGTTCACCGATGTGTTTCCTTCTGATCTTCCAGGCATGCCACCAGATCGTGATATTAATTTCTATATTGTTTTGGCTCCAGGTACCCAGCCTATATCTATCCTACCGTACCGCATAGGTCCGAAAGAGTTGAAGGAGTTGAAAGAACAGCTTGAGGATTTTCTAGCGAAGGGGTTCGTCAGACCGAGTGTGTCGCCTTGGGACTCACTGGTGTTATTTGTGAAGAAAAAAGATGGGACTCTATGAATATGTATTTATTACCGCTAGCTGAACAAAGTTACCATTAAGAACAAGTACTTGTTGCTGCGTATTGATGATTTGTTTGACCAGTTGCAGGGTGCCAGAGTGTTCTTTAAGATAGACTTGAGATCGGGGTACCATCATTTGAAAATTCAGGATTCGAATGTTCCGACGACTGCCTTCCGGACTAGATATGGAAATTACGAGTTTCTAGTAATGTCCTTCGGTTTGACTAATGCCCCAGCAACATTTATGGATTGATGAACAGGGTGTTCAGGCCACATATTGATTCGTTCATCATTGTCTTCATTGAAGACATTTTGATCTACTCACGTAGCCTGGAGGAGCACGAGCAGCATTTGAGAGTGGTGCTTCAGACCTTGCGGGAACAGAAGCTATATGATAAGTTCTCCAAGTGTGAGTTTTGGGTAGATTCTGTCGCATTATTGGAACATATTGTATCGGGCGAGTGTATTAAGTTTGATCCCAAGAAGATCAAGGCAGTTTAGAGTTGGCATCGTCTACCACAGCGAGTAAGATTAGGAGCTTCCTGGGGATAGCAGGTTACTATTGTCCGTTTGTGGCGGGCTTTTCATGTATTGCAGCACCTTTGACTAGATTGACCTAGAAAGGTGTTCCATTCTGATGGTCCGATGATGGTGAGGTGAGCTTTCAAAACCTCAAGACCGCATTGACTTCAGCACCAGTGTTAGTATTGCCTTCCAGTTCGGGGATGTATATTGTGTATTGCGACACTTCACGCGTTAGTTTGGGTTGTGTATTGATGCAAGAGGGGCAATTTATTACTTATGCTTCACGTCCGCTGAAGCCCCATGAGAAGAATTATCCTGTACACGACCTCGAGTTGGCCGCGATTGTTCATGCTCTTAAGATCTGGAGGCATTATATTTATGGAGTGTCCTTTGAGATTTAAATCGATCATTGCAACTTGTAGCATTTGTTCAAGCAAATGGATATCAATTTGAGACAGCGCAAGTGGCTTGAGTTATTAAAAGATTATGATATTACCATCCTTTATCATCCGGGCAAGGCAAATGCCTTGAGTAGAAAGGCGGAGAGTATGGGTAGTTTGGCATTTATTTAAGTAGAGGAGAGGCCACTAGCTTTGGACATCCAGTCCTTGGCTAACAGACTGGTGAGTTTGGATATTTCAGAGTCCAACCAAGTTCTCGCATGTGTCATTGCCCAGTCTTCACTATTTGAGCAGATCAAGGCTCGATAGTTTGATGATCCGCACTTGTTGGTTCTTAGAGAGACGGTATTGCAGGGTGGTGCCAAGGAGGTTACTATCGGCGAGGATGGTGTTTTGCGACTCCAGGGTCGCCTATGTTTCCCTAATGTTGACGTCTTGAGGGAGAAGATACTAGTTGGGGCACACAATTCTCGGTATTCTATTCATCCAGGTGCTACGAAAATGTATCACGACCTGAGGCAACATTATTGGTGGTGGCGGATGAAGGACATAGTTGAGTACGTTGCGAGGTGTCTAAATTATCAGCAGGTTAAGTATAAGCATCAAAGACCAGGTGGTCTACTTGAGCAGATGACTATACCTGAGTGTAAATATGAGTGCATTACTATGGACTTCGTAGTTGGGTTGCCGCGGACCTTGTGGAAGTTTGATGCAGTTTAGGTCATTGTCGACAGGTTGACCAAGTCGGCACATTTCATTTCGGTTGTGACCACATACACCTCAGAGAGGTTCGCCCAGATTTATATTCAAGAGATTGCTTGGTTGCATGGTGTACTTCTTTCCATTATATCAGATAGAGGCCCTCATTTTACTTCACATTTTTGGAGAGCAGTATAGAGTGAGTTGGGGACCTGTGTAGATCTCAGCATAGACTTTCATCCGCAAACCGATGGGCAATCGGAGAGGACAGTCCATATTTTGTAAGATATGTTCAGGGCTTGTGTGATTGACTTTGGAGGGTAGTTGGATCTATTATTACCTTTGGACGAGTTTTCTTACAGCAAGAGTTATCAGCCCAGCATTGAGATTGCTCCATTTAGGATTTATATGGTCGACGATGTCGTTCAACCATCAGATGGTTTGATCCCGGCGAGGCTATATTATATGGGACTGATTTGGTGAAGGATGCCTTGGAAAAGGTAAAGTTGATTCAAGAACGACTTCACACAGCACATTCCAGACAGAAGAATTACGGGGATTAGAAGGCATCCGACTTATCATTTATGGTGGCGAGAAAGTTCTCTTGAAGGTCTCGCCGATGAAGGGAATCATGAGGTTCTGGAAGAAGGGCAAGTTAAGCCTAAGGTTTACAGATCTCTTTGAGGTGTTGAGGTGAGTTGGGGAGGTTGCTTATGAGCTTGCCTTGCCTCCCAATCTATTGGGAGTTCATCTAGTTTTCCACGTGTCTAAGCCCCGAAGGTATCATGCCGACATGTCACATGTGTTAGACTTCAGTACGGTTCATCTAGATGAGAGCTTGGGTTATGAGGAGGAGCCACTTGCCATTGTTGATAGGCAGGTTTGCTAGTTGAGGTCCAAGAAGACTTTTGCGGCAAAACTTTAGTGGAGGGGCCAACCAGATCGAAGAATTGACTTGGGAGGTCGAGGAGGACATGCGGAGCAGATATCCACACTTATTCAACACTCCAGGTATTATTCTAGACTCGTTCGAGGACGGACGTTGGTTTAAGAGGTGGAGAATATAACGACCCGACCAACCGTTTTACTTTTAGATCCTCCTCTCCCTAAATAAGACTCCCCATATGTGATTTTACTGTTTTATAACTTGCAGGGATGGTTAGTTTCGGATTTGGAAGGTTTCAGGTTGAAATCAAAACATTTACTTCCTTAAGGTTGGCTAAGTTTGACCTTGGTTAACATTTTGATTAAACGGCCTCGAAATCGGGATTCGACGGTTCCAATTGATTCATATGATGATTTTGGACTTGGACGTATGTTCAAATGGGGTTTTGGATGACCCGGGAGCGTTTCAGTGCTTAACAGTGAAAATTGCCTTATAGTAGGTTTTAGAGTTCTTTAAATCTGGTTTGGAGTAGGTTTTAGTGTTAACGGGGTCCGTTTGGGATTCCGAACCTAGAAATAGTTTAGTAGAGTAATTTAAGACTTGCATGCAAAATTTGGTATCATTCTGCGTGGTTTAGGCATGATTCAGCGCCTTTGGAGCTAATTGGAAACTTGAAAATCATAAATTGGTTCAATTTGGTTATGAGATGTCATTCTTAGTTTTATTGTAATTTTATGTGTTTTGAGAGTTTGAGAAGGTCCGTATTATGTTTAGGGACTTGTTGGTGCATTTGGACAGGGTCCCGAGTGGCTCGGGTGTATTTCGGACCACCCGGAGCTGAGTTGGAAAACCTAGAATTCCCAATTTTGGTTTCCTTCTTCGCGAACGCAGAAGGACCCTCGTGTTCGCGATGAAGGATTTGAGAAGCTGGGTGATTGTCCTTGGAGTTCGCGGGTAGGGAGTTTCGTTTGCGAAGCTTTGAGATCCCAGGCCTACGAGTTCCCTAAGAGGAACTTGAGTGGATGGTCATACATTGGCTTCGCGAACACGAGGCCCTTACCGCGTTCGCGAAGAAGGGGGTAACTGTCTTGGGCATAATGTTTTCAAATGGGACTCAGCCATTTTTTAGCCCATTTAGTGCATTTTTGGAGTTTCTTGAGAGGGGTATTCACCTAGAAACTTGGAGGTCAGTAAATTCAACCTATTGTGAGATAAATACATAGATTATGGGTAGATTGTAACATGTAAATTGTGAAACATCATGGGTTTAGATGAAAAACCTAAGTTTTGATAAAAATGAGACTATAACCACGAAAATGGTTATGGAATGAGATGAAAATTGTATACTTGAGTTCTAAAAGTTATGGGTAACGATTTCCTTCAAATATTTCCGGAATCCGGGCGAGTGGGCCCGGGGTGAATTTTAGAAATCTTTCAAATTTGGGTTGGGTAATTATTATAATAGTTAACTTATGAAATTTTGAGCATGTATTAATTAAATTATATAATGTTTGACTAGTTTCGGATTTTTCGGCACCGAATTGAGGCTTTAGGGCAAAATTGTAACCGGGAAGTGAGCTTTGAGACGAGGTAAGTCTCTTGTCTAACCTTGTTAGAGGGAATTTTCCCGATAGGTGATTCAAATTAATGTTGCTTCTAATTGTGGGGGGGCTACGTACGTACGAAGTGATGAGAGTCCGTGCGTAGCTACTAGTTATGCTTGTGTCTGGGTAGTTTTAGGACCCAGATCATGAACTACTTGAAATGTGTGCACCTTACTTGTTAATTTAAAGTGCCTAAATTATATTTGAGCTTGTTAAATAAAAGGGTGAAAGACCGTTAATGGAAATTGTATTGCAATGTGTATTAGCCTTAATAATGATTAAGTCAAATACTTATAAGGTATCTTCTCTTCTTGTGGAGTGGGCCGAACGCCTCGTCAGTAGATAGATGCATCTATGGTTCGTGCCCCTCGACCCTCGCCAGTGTACATATTATTTTGGATCGGGCCGTACGACCTCGACCTAAATCGTGCTTAATAATAATACTTGGTGCCTTGATATTTTGTGGTGGCTTGTAAGGTTATATCTTGTAAGTAAAGTGATTTGTTTGGAATTATAAAATTGTAAAAGAATTATTTTCTCCTACTTGTTAATGAAATTCTATATTATTTACAAAACCCATGTTTATTTAAAATTTATGTCTTAATATTATTAGCCCTTAGTAAGTGTCGAAGTCGACCCCGCGTCACTACGTTTTCGAGGTTAGACTTGATATATATTGGGTGCATCAGGCGGTCCTACCGGTGCGCGTCCTAGATATCCCGAGGTTTAATGGTGAGCTGCTTCCTGAGCCGTTCTGCAGCCCCTAGAGTCTCTCTTTTGTATTTATATTATGTCTACTTTATATTCATATAGTGGTTAGATTTTTATAAAATCTACTAGATGCTCATACACTTGTGACACCATGTCTTGTCACACACCAATAGATTTGTGGTTTTGGAGTATTACTATTGTTATGATTGCACTCAGCTGCTTTCGTTTTATTTATTTAACCTTGTTATTTCTTAAATCTTTTAATTAAGGAAAAATTCAATTACTCGGAAACTTATTAAAAGATAAATAATTTATCTAATTCACTAGTTGGCTTGCCTAGCGGTAATGTTGGGCGTCATCACGACCTACATGGGAAATTGGGTCGTGACAGTAGCAAAATTGTTTTACTCAAAATCGTAGTTTTGTCGAACAAGTTCAAGGTGTAGGCAAATTTGGGGGAGACGAAAAATTAAATAATTTGGGTTTATCAGGGAAAATGTTGAGAGCTTCATGTATAAGTGAGAGAATCTGTATGCAAATACATGCAATGCATTAATTTTCATAAACACCGATTGTGGATAAACTTTTACCCTCGTAATACTTATTGTATACTGTCGAAATAGATTTCGGCTTTCGTACGATTGATCGGGGTCGAAACATAATGGATCGAAGAAATACTTTGTTATATCGAGATGGGTTCCGAAGATGGTATGAACAAGCATAAGATTTCAGGTATAGGTCAAACACCAAGCTCGACGTCATTATTGATCTCGGGTCCGGATCGAACTATGATGAGATGATTTCGAGCATAAGGGGAAGAGGGCAACCGATACCGAGACCGAATCATCACCTGATCCCGAGACCACATCGAGCTCTAGAAGCAATACCGACCAACGCCGAGGCCGATCGTAATCGAGCTCACACACAAGAGCAGTTGGAAACACACTAAGGGGGAGAATCTCAGTGGAAATTAGAGAAAAGCTGATTTATCATGGGTTCTCCACTATGCATTTTTAATTATAGCTAAAGTAGGATCCTCCACTACAAAGAGGACGGCTACATATCTGTAGAGGGCAGTTTTTTCTTTTTTACATTGTAACAAAAGCACCATACACTCCTATATTGAAGAGTTATTCCTTTAAGCTTCATACATTGATTCATCTTGATTAGTCCTAAAAATCATCTTCTTTCCAACCTTGTTTATTTGGTATCCGTATTTATGATTTCTATTTATACTTATGATTTGTATTAAGCTATACCACATATACTTAGAACTACGTTCAAATTCAACTCTATCCAATTTTCGGATAAACGTAAGGTCAAATGAGCAAGAATCGAGAACTACTCCCGAAATTGCTAAAATACACGAGGAGCTCACAAAGCGGGTCGAAGCCAACGATAAGAAAGTAGAAATATATAACTCCAGGGTCGATCAAATCCCGGGGGCTCCACCAATGATAAAAGGGTTGGATTCCAAATAATTCATGCAAAAGCCTTTTCCCTCGAGCCTAGCCCCAAAACCAATCCCCAGAAAATTCTGTATGCCCGAAATTCCCAAATATAACGGAACGACTGATCCTAACAAACACGTCACCTCTTACACGTGTGCCATCAAGGGCAATGATTTAGAGGATGATGAAATCGAATCTCTATTGTTAAAAAAATTCGGAGAGACCCTCTCGAAGGGAGCAATGATTTGGTATCACAACCTACCACCGAATTCGATCGACTTATTTGCAAGGTTAGCAAATTCTTTCGTAAAGGCACATGTCGGGGCCATAAAGGTCACAATGAGGAAATAAGACCTTTTCAAGGTAATACAAAAGGATAATGACATGCTAAGGGAGTTCGTATCTCGTTTTCAAACGAAACGAATGGATCTGCCACCAGTCACAGACAATTGGGCTGTTCAGGCTTTCACTCAAGGTTTGAACGAACGAAGTTTGATGGCATCACAGCGGTTGAAGCACAACCTGATCGAGTACCAAGCGATCACTTGGGCCAACGTGCACAATTGGTACCAATCAAAAATTAGAGTCATAGATGATCAGTTGGGTGCTGAACCCGCTGCTCGAAGGGATACCAATCGAGAATAAGGTCCGATCAGGGACCAATACCGACCGTATAGTGGAAACCACAGAATCAATGAATCGAGACGTAAGCCCGAACAAAGCAACAAAAGAAGTGATCAAGGTCAAGGGTCTCGGGGACTGACGAACAAAAATGGGTTCCACCGACCTACCGGATCTAACAGAGCACCATAGTTATCAGAGTATAACTTCAGCACTGATGCATCCGCCATCATGTCGGCTATCGAACACATCAAATACACTAAAGGGCCTCGACCCATGCAGACTGATCCTTCCCCGAGGAATCCCAATCAAATGTGCGAATATCATGGCACCCATGGCCACAGAATGTAAGATTGCAGGCAACTAAGAGAGGAGGTAGCCCGGTTATTCTATAAAGGGTACCATAGCACGTCTATAGGGATTTCCGCAAACAAAATGAACAAGAAGAACCATAGCACGTCATCCACATGATCATCGGTTGCTTTGATACCCCTCAAGGGCCGGTTCTTAATTCACTAAGACATCGATTGTGAGGGCAAAGCGATCTCGAACTCAGGACTACGCACCCATAGGAACTTTGTCCTTCAATGATAAAGATGCATAAGGAGTCATACAACCTTATAACGATGCACTGGTAATATCTGTACTTATGAATAAAACTAAAGTTAAGCGTGTGTTAATTGATCCAGGTAGCTCGCCCAACATCATTAGATTGAAGGTTGTAGAACAGCTTGATCTACAGGACCAGGTCGTACCCGCAACCCTGGTTCTAATTGGATTCAATATAGCATGTGAAACCACCAAAGGCGAGATAATTTTGCCGATAAACATGGCCGGGACCATCCAGAAAACAAAGTTCCACGTAATGGAAGGCGACATGAGGTACAACGCCCTTTTTGGAAGGCCGTGGATCCATAACATGAGAGTTGTACCTTCGACCCTACACCAGGTTCTTAAATTCCTAACATCGGGGGGAGTCAAAATAGTGTACGGAGAATAGCCAGTCACAAGAGAAATGTTTGACGCTGAGGAAGCAAATCTGATATCTTCACCGTTACCAAAAAAAAGATCGGACTTAAAAGGGGAACGAGATGCCAAATAGCAATCACAGACATCAGCTTTAACCCAACCAGAATACCAGAATATCGATGAAGATGATGATCAAAGGATCCCTCGATCCTTCGTGGTTCTCGATGATTCCGACGCTACCCAATCAACGATTGAGGAATTGGAGAAAGTCATACTAATTAAGAACTGGCCCGTAGAAAGGTATACCAGGCAACGAGGTTAACCCCCGAACTCAGGAGAAAACATATTCAATTTCTTATCGATATCGATAACCCCCGAACAATGCATCGGCTAAGCTTGGACCCTAGGTTTTTACCGGTGAAGAAAATGAGAAGACCCCAGTCCTAGGTAAAACGCGTATTCATAAAGGACGAGGTAAATAAACTTCTCAAAACAGGGTCCATTCGAGAGGTAAAATATCCTGAATGGTTAGCCAATGTAGTTGTAGTGCATAAAAAAGGGAACAAACTTAGAATGTGTGTAGATTAAAAGGATTTAAATAGGGCATGTCCCAAAGATTCTTTCCACTACCTAACATCGATCGCATGATCGAGGCCACGACCGGCCACGAGATCCTTACTTTTCTCGATGCCTATTCCGGGTATAATCAAATCCAAATGAACCCGGAAGACCAGGAAAAGACTTCATTTGTCACCAAGTAGGGAACATATTGTTATAATGTGATGCCCTTCGGGATAAAAAATGCAGGAGCTACTTACCAATGCCTAGTAAACAAAATGTTCGAGGAACAAATAGGTAAATCAATGGAAGTTTAGATTGATGATATGCTAGTTAAGTCCCTGCGCGCAGAGGACCATTTGACCCATTTGCAGGAAACATTCGAGATTTTAAGGAAATACAACATGAAGCTCAACCCCGAGAAATGTGCTTTCCGGGTCGATTCGGGCAAGTTCCTCGACTTCATGGTGTCAAATCGGGGGATCGAGATTAAACCTGATAAAATCAAGGCCATCGAAGACATCACCATTGTGGACAGCGTAAAAGACATGCAGAGGCTAACGGGGCGGGTTGCAGCCTTGGGCCGATTCATTTCAAGGTCATCTGATCGAAGTCACAAATTTTTCTCTCTACTCAAAAAGAAGAACGATTTCGCTTGGACCACGGAATGCAAACATGCATTATAAGAATTAAAATGATATCTATCGAGCCCACCACTGCTTCATACTCCAAAAGCAGACAAAAAACTTTGCTTGTACTTGGCAGTATCGGAATTCGCGGTCAGCGGTGTCCTAGTTCGAGAAGACCAAGGTATGCAATTTCCCGTCTATTATGTAAGTCGAACCTTAGGAGAAGCATAAACTAGATATCCACACTTAGAAACATTGGCACTTACACTGATAAGCGCCTCTAGAAAGTTAAGACCGTACTTTCAATGTCACCCCATATGCGTATTGACCACTTACCCACTCCGCAATATTTTGCACAAGCCCGAACTATCTTGCCGATTGGCCAAATGGGCTGTTGAAATCAGCGGGTACGATATCGAATATCAACCCCATACATCCATCAAGTCTTAAATTTTAGCAGACTTCGTGGCCGATTTTACGCCGACCCTCCTACCTAAAGTTAAAAAAGAACTCTTATTGAAATCGGGTACGTTATCGGGGGTATGGACCCTTTTTACAGACGGGGCTTCAAATGTGAAGGGGTCCGGGCTAGGCATCATTTTAAAGCCACCCACGGGTAACACTATTATGCAATCTATCAAAACTACCAGGTTGACTAACAACGAGGACGAGTATGAGGCCATGATTGTAGGTCTCGAGCTAGCAAAAAGCTTGGGAGCAAAAGTCATTGAAGCCAAGTGTGACTCTTTGCTGGTGGTAAATCAAATAAAAAAACCTTCGAAGTTCGAGAAGATAGAATGCAAAGGTAATTGGACAAACTGCTGGTCACTTTGCACCATTTCAAAGAATGGACTTTACAGCATGTTCCACGAGAGCAAAATAGCGAGGCCGATGCACTTGTAAATTTGGGATCATCGGTCGAGGAAGGCGAGATAAGCTCAGGGACTATCGTTCAGCTCTCGAGATCCGTGATCGAAGAAGGTCATTTCGAGATAAATTCTACAAGCTTAACCAAGGATTAGAGGAATAAGTATATTGAATACTTAAAAAATGGAAAGCTCCCATCAGACCCTAACTATTCGAGGGCTCTACGAACCAAAGCATCCCGATTCACATTAACTGCAGATGGAATGTTAGACAGAAGGACATTTGATGGACCATTAGCAGTATGCTTAGGTCCAGGAGACATTGACTACGTCCTACGTGAGCTACACGAGGGCATTGGTGGAAAACACTCTGGTGACGATTCATTAGTTCAAAAATTAATCAGGGCAGGTTATTATTGGATCGATATGGACAAAGATGCAAAGGAGTTTGTTCGAAAATGTAACATTCATGAAATGGGGAATGGATATCGTCGGCCTTGTGCCATCGGCCCCAGGTAATGCTAAGTTCATTTTATTTATGACTGACAATTTCTCTAAATGTGTTGAAGCACAGGCGTTCGTGAATGTAAGAGAGAAAGAGGTTATAGACTTTATCTGGGATCACATCATATGTCGATTTGGGATACCCGCCGAAATAGTGTGTGACAATGAGAAACAGTTTGTCGGCAGTAAAGTGACGAAATTCCTCGAAGACAACAAAATAAAAAGTATATTATCAACACCGTATCACCCAAGTGGGAACGGACAGGCCGAATCAACGAATAGAACTATCATTCAAAACCTAAAAAAGAGGTTGAACGACGGTAAGGGAAAATGGAGAGAAATCCTACCCGAAGTTCTTTGGGCATATCGAACAACATCAAAATCTAGTACGGGGGCGACCCCATTCTCCTTAGTATATGGCTCCGAAGCCTTGATTCCAGTCGAAGTCGGGGAACCTAGTGCCAGGTTTTGATATACAACAAAAAAGTCAAATAATGAGGCTATGAACACTAGCCTCGAATTATCAGATGAAAAATGAGAAGCTACTCTCATCCAATTGGCCATCCAAAAGCAGCGAATCGAAAGATACTATAATCAAAGAACAAAGATTCACCACTTTAAACTTGGGGACTTAGTGCTAAGGCTCAGTACCCAAAATCCAAACGGATGAAAACTAGGACCGAATTGGGAAGGACCGTATTAGGTTCTCGAGAATGTCAAAAAAGGATCAAACAAGGTCGGCCTTATAAACGACAAACAACTGTCAAGCAATTGGAATGTGTCGCACCTAAAATGATACTACTGCTAAGGTACGACCCTCCCACGTTCGTTTATATTTCAAAAACTAACCCTTGCAAGAGTTCGATCAGTAACAAAGATGGATCATTCAACACAAAGCCCTAGGTCTGAAAGCACGCGTTGCACTCTTTTTCCCTTTGACCGGTTTTATCCCAAAAGGGTTTTTTGGCAAGGTTTTTAATGAGGCAACCATTGATCGTGCTAAACTTAGAAACAATTTAACAGTATCTGAGGCCTCTTTACAATTGATCTCGAATACTTGGGGGGCATTAGCCCTCAAATATATCAAGTTCTGATGCAAGAAAGTTACTTCGTAACAACAGGGTTCCAATAGGAAAAGTTCTAAGAACCAAATTATCAAAATGAACCATTTTCATGTAGTTGGCCCGACCCTGACGCAAAATATGAACACATGTATAATGACTTGCAAAGAAAGTTTTCTCCTTTACCGATATCTTATATCCAAGAAAAATTCCTCTATTTCGAGATTTATTATGAAAACAGGATTGAGATAAATCTCTGAGTTCGAGCAAGCACCCACTCGACTATTACGCCTATGGACTACTTTACATCGAGTTCGAATCATTCACTCGACTACTAAGCCTACAAGCTACTTTTATTTCGAGTTCGAGCAAGCACTCACTCGACTATTATGCCTACGGGCTACATTACATCGAGTTCGAATCATTCACTCGACTACTACACCTACAGGCTACTTTTATTTCGAGTTCGACCAAGCACTCACTCGACCATTACGCCTACGGGCTGTATTACATCGAGTTCGAATCATTCACTCGACTACTAATCCTACATGCTACTTTTATTTCGAGTTCGAGCAAGCACTCACTCGACCATTACGCCTACGGGCTACATTACTTCGAGTTCAAAACATTCACTCGACTAATAAGCCTACGGGCTACACTTATTCCGAGTCGAGCAAGCACTCACTTGGCCCTTATGTCTACGGGCTATATTACTTTGAGTTCGAATCATTCACTCGACTACTAAGCCTGCGGTCTACTTTTATTTTGCGTTCGAGCAAGCACTCACTCGATGATTATGCCTACGGGCTACATTACATCGAGTTCGAATCATTCACTCGACTACTAATTCTATAGGCTACATTTATTTCGAGTTCGAGCAAGCACTCACTCGACCATTATGCCTATGGGCTATATTACATCGACTTCAAACTATTCACTCGACTATTAAGCCTACGGGCTACTTTTATTTCAAGTTTGAGCAAGCACTCACTCGACCATTATGCCTACGAGCTACATTACTTCGAGTTCGAAACATTCACTCGACTAATAAGCCTATGGTCTACTATTATTTCGAGTAGGCACTCACTCGGCCCTTACGCCTACGGGCTATATTACTTCGAGTTTGAATCATTCACTCGACTACTAAGCCTGCGGGCCACTTTTATTTTGAGTTCGTGCAAGCACTCACTCAACCATTATGCCTACGATCCACATTACTTCGAATTCGTATCATTCACTCAACTATTAAGCCTACGGGCTACTCTTATTTCATGTTCAAGCAAGCACTCACTCGACTATTATGCCTAAGGGTTATATTTCATCAAGTTCGAATCATTCACTCGAGTAATAAGCCTATGGGCTGTATTACTTCAAGTTCAAACAATCACTAAACTCGACTTCTAAGCCTATGTGCTACCTTATTTAAAGTTTGAGTGACTACTAAGCCTACGGGCTGCTTTTATTTCGAGTTCAAGCAAGCATTCACTCAACTATTACGCCTACGGGCTACATTACTTCGAGTTCAAATCATTCACTCGACTACTAAGCCTACAGGCTACTTTTATTTTGAGTTCGAGCAAGCACTCACTCGACCCTTATGCCTACGGGCTATATTACTTCGAGTTTGAATCATTCACTCAACTACTAAACCTACAAGCTACTTTTATTTCAAGTTCGAGCAAGCACGCACTCGACCATTATGCCTACGGGCTCAATTATATCGAGTTCAAATGATTCACTCAACTACTAATCCTACGAGCTACTTTTAGTTCTAGCTCGAGCAAGCACTCACTCGACCATTATGCCTACGGGCTATATTACATCGAGTTCGAATCATTCACTCAACTACTAATCCTACGGGATACCTTATTTCAAGTTTGAGTAAGCGCTCACTCGGTTATAAAGTCTACGAAGTCCAAATTTGATCAAATTGCCTAAATCCTTATGAAAACATTCATAAAGCATGAATCAAACTTCACAAGGCAGAAAACAAAACAGAAGCAAGTCGGAAAAAGAAAAAGATATTTATATATACATATATATATATATAATATTATTTACATGATTTATTGCAACATAGAAACTAAGGGCTAACTTTCTTGGTTATCTCCAGGAGCGGTCTCTTCTCCACTGAGCTCCCCCTCGTTCTCGAACCCGCTCTTACTCCCATCATTGTCATCATTATCATTATCTTCATCATCGGAAGCCAAGGCTTCAGCATCGGCTTCGCGTTCTTTAGCCTTTTTTATCTCTTCAGCGAGATCGAAACCTCAAGAACGGATATCCTCAAGGGTCTTCCTCTGAGATCGGCACTTAGCAAGTTCAGCAACCCAATGTTCTCGAGTATCGGTAGTCTCGGATGCCTCTCTTGCTTGGACCTGGGCAGCTTCAGCATCGGCCCGATAGACGGCCACGAGCGCATCCGCATAGTCCTTTGACTTTTCGGCATCAGATTCGGCCTTGGCAAGTTCAGAGGCCAATCAAGCCTCGAGCTCCTCTATTATTCTTGCTTGTACCGAGTTTTCTCCTACATACATTGGAGTTGGTTTTTAGCCAATGATAATTGGGATCGAGCAGCTTCTTTCTCTACAGCAAAGCGGTCCACACCTTCTTTCCACTTCAAAGACTGCACTTTTATCACATTGACCTCCTCACGGAATTTCCAGATCATCACAATTTTCTGTTGCAGCCGTGAGACCGAACAATTAGCCATCGTTTCGGTATCGAACCCATAGGCTTTTATAAGTATCATTACTTGCTCGGACAGATCAGTTTGATCTTGGTGAGCCATGTCCAACTTAGCTCGGTGGTCTTTTATTTCCTCTCCTCTTTGCCCTAAGAGGAGTTTAAGGGAGTTCCTCTGCTCTGTAACCCGTTGAAGGTCAGCCTCGTATCGACGCAGCTCGGTTCAGGACTGAGAACATGCTTCTCGATGAACTGCCGCGGCCTGCAAAGAAAGAAGAAATGAAGTTAGAAAATAAAAGCAAACATAAAGGTAATGCCAACAAAATAATTTAAGGCTTACCTGATTCCAATCCTACTGCACTCTGTGAAAAAGATTTGTTGTATCACTAGTACTGGCAACGTCCTCGACACCGGTAAACAGGTCACGAAAAGGATCCTCTCCATCATGAGGCCTGTCTAGTTCGAGGGCCCCCAAAGCTTGGGCTTCCCGAATCGCCCCTGCGGAAAAAGTAGGGAAGGTGGGCGAGTCTTCGATTACTACTGCCCCAAGTGAATCACTTGGAGCATTCTCTTCAGTTCGAAGAGATTCGGAGAGAGTCCCTTCATACATATCCTCCATCTGTTGGCTTTGATGGGAAGAATCTTCAATCTTCAACAACTCGGGGACTCTGCCCGAATCTTTCTACGATATATCCTCAATTCGAGGCGGAGCCTTATAAACCACCATCGATCCAGCTGCCTGTGAAACGTCGACAGTCTTCTTCATTCGGGCCGCCAGCGCGAACCCATAATTTTCTTCTTCTTCTCTGTCTTCATCCCTTAGATGCAGAACTGATTCTACGGTCAAATGAATTGTATTCTTGTTCGGCTTACGAGCCGTCCTCATATTCGGTTTTGGATCTTTCGGAACAAAGGCCCTTTTCCTCTTATTATCTTTCATCGGCTTTGGGACAGAGGCTGAAGCCTCTTCCTCGACGGACAAGGTCCTCAAAATCGCATATTTTTCCGCACC
The DNA here is from genome assembly GCF_000390325.3 of Nicotiana tomentosiformis. Taxonomy (NCBI): domain Eukaryota; kingdom Viridiplantae; phylum Streptophyta; class Magnoliopsida; order Solanales; family Solanaceae; genus Nicotiana; species Nicotiana tomentosiformis. Next base: position 131,876,098 of record NC_090819.1, read on the forward strand.
TATATACGAAATTTTTTATTAAAGTATATGGAAAGCATCTTGTTCGAACTACCAAAAAATACGAGAAACAGGCTTACCATAATTTTTGGCCTCCCATCGGCCCTTTGACAAGTCACGCCATGAGTGCTCGACGTATGTGGTGGTTGAAACTAGATCCCGTACCCAGTTCATGAGATCGGGAACTGCGTCGGGCATCCAGGGAACCGCTGCATCACAAAAAGGAGGATATCGGTGAGAAAAGAAATGAAAGGACAAAATAGTAGGATATAACATCAGAATTACACTTACGCTTCATATTTCACTCCTCGGGAAAAGGCATCTTTTCAGCCGGAATCAGGTCCAAAGTCCTTACTCGAACGAACCTGCCCATCCAGCCTAGATCCCCATACTCGTCTATGCTCGTGAAAAGAGCCTTGGTAGCTCGACATTGAAGTTTTATTAACCCTCCTCGAAAAAGGCGAGGACGGTACAAACGGATTAGATGATTGAGGGTGAAAGGCATCCCCTCGATTTTGTCCACAAAGTATCAGATCAAAATAACGATCCGCTAGAAAGAAGGATGGATCTGGCCTAGGGTTATTAGGTATTTATTAAAAAACTATAGGATAACAGGGTCGAGGGGACCTAACGTGAAAGGATAAGTGTACACACTTAAAAACCCTTTCACGTGAGTAGTAATATCCTCTTCGGGAGATGGCACTACCACTTCTTTGTTCCCTCAGTTACAATATTTTTTTATCTGCTTGATATACCCCCCGGTTATCGAACAAATATATCTTAATACGGTCTCACATCGGCCGGGAACCGGTGAACCTTTATCGAGTTTGAAATCGGAGGTAAGAACACACGCCGCCGGAATGCACTCCTCACACCGTGGATCCACCGGTGTTTTATCGGTGGCAGATAGGGAAGAAGAAGCTTTTTTCTTTTTGGGGGACGGTTTTTGATGTCTTCACCATTTTTGGATTTAAAGAAGGTGAAAAAGATTTGATGGTTTAGAAGAAGAATTTTGAGAAAAAAGTCACATATCGGCGAATGAACTCAGAAGAGACGAAAAGAAACTTAAAAAATCTGGAAGATTGAAGACGTAAAAGTGATAAATGGTGGATGGAAGGGCTATTTATAGATTGAAGCAATGACAGTTCAATATCAGTAGGGGCCGACCATCATCTAGCATGCATTAAATGCCTTGGTAAGCTTAACCGACGGGACAACAATCATGTACATCATGGTCGGGCTCGATGCAAACCTCAGTGCATGTCCAATCAAGCCATTGAGAAATCATATCGTTTCTCACCACATCCTTACCGAGAATCAATGGGACTATCTGTATACGGTCGAAATAGATTTCGGCCTTCGTACGATTAATCGGAGTCGAAACATAATGGATAGAAGAAAGACTTCATAATATCGAGATGGGTTCCGAAGATGGTACGAACGAGCTTCAGATTTCAGGTATAGGTCAAACACCGAGTTCGAAGTCATTATCGAGCTCGGGTCCGAATCGAACTATGATGAGATGATTTTAAGCTTAAGGGACAGAGGCCAACCGATACCGAGCCCGAATCATCACCTGATCCCGAGTCTGCATCGAGCTCTATAAGCAATACCGACCAACACCGAGGCCGATCGTACTCGAGCTCACAGACAAGAGCCATTGCAAACACACTAAGGGAGAGAATCTCGGTAAAAATTAGGGAAAAGTTGATTTATCATGGGTTCTCCTCTATGTATTTTTAATTATATCTAAAGTAGGATCCTCCACTATAAATAGGATGGCTACATTTCTATAGAGGGCAGTTTTTTCTTTGTTTACATTTTAACAAAAGCACCATACACTCATATATTTAAGAGTTATTCCTTTAAGCTTCATACGTTGATTCATCTTGATTAGTCCTAAAAATCATCTTCTTTCCAACCTTGTTTATTTGGTATCCGTATTTACGATTTCTATTTATCCTTACGATTTGTATTAAGCTATACCACATATCCTTAGAACTACGTACAAATTCAACTCTATCCGTTTTTCGGGTAAACACTTATACCTGAGAAGACAAAGAAAACACAAACAAAGAAAAATGAAAAAAAAAACAAAGATCTCAAACCGGTAGCATTAAAGTATTAGTACTAGAAAGTAGAACGTATCAAATAAATTAATGCTCGAATTGGAAAATGTACTTCATAAGATAAGATATTTGTTTTTGTTCCTATTTGAGAAAGGAGCTCGTGTCAGTATGCACTTATGGGAGGATTACAACAACAACCAATGGGATCCCACAGATGGGGTCTGGGAAGGGTAATGTGTATGCAGACCTTACCCCTACCCTGGAGAGCATAGAGGATTAATGCTTCAAATATCAGAGTACTTCCACTTTTAAAACTGGAAGGATGAAAAATGAGTGGGAGTTACAAAATAAAAGTTAAAGCCAAATGTGTATATAAAATGCTGAAAATAATGAGTTAAATTTATTTAACTAACTCAATAAAAAAGAAAATAATAACTATTACAAATTTATATGAAGAATAATAAATTGACAATTGCCTGCTTATTTATAAAAATATTTGTTTAGGTTGTACAATAGAAATTAAAGCATACAAAAATAAAGCACACATAAGTGAACATGAAAATGTGACGTTGAGCCTGAAAGTTTTAAGTTTTGGAATTTGTCTCATCCATAAACATTATATTACACGTTAGAAAAGAAAAATAGAACACTAACATTATTCTTATTCAGAATTGAGAATTGAGACAAACAAAATAAAGCGAGAATTCAAATTATTCACAAAAGAAATTAATTTTTCAATTCTTAAGTGAAGGAAGTTATTTGTTTTTAGAGATAACTTTTTCCATAAATTAGATTTCATAAAGATGTATTCTACCAAATACTTACTCTCTTAATATTGTACCTGAGAATAGAAGACATAAAAAAAGAAAGATTTCAAAGCTGTATTCGAAATGGAATTTATTTTGTTCCCATATTAGAAAAAATCACATGTTAGCATGATGCATTTACTGAATACAACAACAACAACCCATTGAGTTCTCACAAATAGGTTCTGGGGAGGGTAGAGTATACGCAGACCTTACCCTTACTCCGAAAAGTATAGGGAGCATGTTTTCGAAAGACCATCGGCTCAAAAAGACGAAAAGAGACATTATATTAGTACCATCATAAGAACCATAGGAAATGCATTTACTGAATATATTTATGAAAAAATAGGTAAAAGTTTGGCTTCACCAAGTGTGATTTATAGAATGGATGTGTCATAGTGAGGGCTCAAGTCCAGTTTTACATACACTCCCACTTATGGACTCAGCGTCCTCGCTGAGGTTTGCCCCACCTCATGGGATTCTCCTACACTCAGCATTGAGGTTTGCCCCGCCTAACCGAAATTTGCCTAAACTCAATTGAACTCTGACTTAACATCGGCAAGGCTGACACAAGAGTGGCTTTGATACCATTTGTAACAAACCAGCCCGCTAGTGATATTATCCACTCTGGGCCTAGGCTCTAACGGGTTTAAAATGCGTCACTAAGGTCTAAGGCTTGTTAACTTATATTCCCAGTATCCCTCTTGTATTTTGCCGATGTGGGACTCTATCTAAAGTCTAGGATGTTACTTACACCCACTCTTATGGTCTCAGCGTTCTCACTAAGGTTTGCCCCACCGCATGGGATTCGCCTAGACTCAGCACTGAGGTTTGCCCCGCCTAACTGTGATTTTCCTAAACTTAGTTGCACTCTTGACCCACCATCAACATGGCTGACACAAAAGTGGATCTGATACCATTTGTAGCAGACTAGCCCGCTAGTGATATTGTCCACTCTGGGCCTAGGCTGTGATGACCCGACTTGTCATTTTGAACATTTACACTCCTTTTAACTATTTGAAGTCTTGAATAACTTCATATGATGTATTATAACATGTGAATCATCGGTTTTGATTTTCAGGTGTTTCGCAATTAGTTCGGAAGAATAAATTTCATGTTTGAAGCTTTAAGTTGGAAGAGATGATCAAGTTTGACTTTTTAGTATTCGACCTCGGATCGGAGTTTTGATGATTCTGTTAGGTCCAAATGGTGATTTTGGACTTAGACGTATGCCCGAAATATTTTTTGAATATTTCTAGAAAGTTTCGACACCAATTGGCGAAAGTTGGAAACTTGAAGGCTTGGAATGTTCATAAGTTTGACCGGAAGTTGACTTTGATGATATCGGGTTCGGATTGTGGTTTCAAAAATCTCAGTAGATTCGTTACGCAAAATTTGAGTTCATTCCGAGTTGAATTGATATGGTTCGGTATGAGTTTTGGAAATCGAAAAGTTTAAAAATTTCTAAGTTTGAATTATGGTACAATTCGTCGTTTCGATGTTGTTATATGTGAGTTGAGGCCTCGAGTAGGTCCGTAATATATTTTGGAAATTGTTTCATGGAATGTTAGTCACTGTTATGAGAAAAATACATTTAGAAAAGAGGCTATAGAAGCGTATCTACGGATGCATAAACCTCACTTGGTAATACTGCAAGAGTGCGAAACGCACATCAAAAGGAAAACTAGCACTAAACATGAAAACTTGGTGTTACTATGGGACAAAGAACGCATCAACTATGATATATCAGAAAGAAAACGTCATAGGGGTTGACAAATATATATCGGCAAATATTCAGTTGGTTAAATATCCATCGGTTAAGTTCAAATTTCATGGATTTTATGGAGATCTAACATTTGGTCTAGACTTAGAACCAATAAAATTGACACCACATCCTGAATCACGTAATAAGTTATATGATACATCACGACCTATGATCGGGGGATGCTAATCTAACCCGCCCATCAGAGAGAAGCATCAGATCTCCAATTACAAAATAGCAGATGAGTAACTTCATCAATTTTACAACTAGCCCCAGTATTTTAGATTTAGATTTTAGCCCCTTTACATATGGAGATACCAAATCACCACATAGATTATCCAAACTTGATAGGATAATCTGCACTACGAAATTTTACACTTCATTTTAACGTGTAACACCAACAATTCTAGGAAATGACATTTCAGACCATATGCCGATAAAGTTGATGTTAGCATGCCCAGGTAAAGTTGCACAAGTGAAGAAGAAACAATTGGTATCCAAATAGGCACTATGTGAGAATTAAGTCCATTTGCAGTTGTGTTGGTTTTGGTGAAACTACGAGATTGGCAGTTCTCTTCTCTTCAACCCCTTCCCCCCTCCCTCTTTTATTCTAGGCCATGAACAGTGGGATTCTACTAATGCTGTCAATTAGGGGTGTTCATAAGAACCCGAAAAATCGAACCAAACCGAAAACTGAAGCAAACCGACCTAAAAACCCGATACTTTTTAGGTTTGGTTTGGTTTGTGTTTTGAATTTTAAAAACCGATCAAAATTGGTTTGGTTTTGGTTCTAATAAAAAAATAATTGAAAAAACCGAACCAAACCAACTATAAAAGTAGCTATTTAAATTTATTATTACACATATATATATGTATATTTTTATATAAAGTTTCTAAAATTTTATGGTACATATTAGTCATTTGTATTTTTAGTCTAGTTTTTTGCTATTATAATAATATAATTCCTTGCCTTTACTTTCTTATTTGATTGGTATTTTTCTTTTACTAAGTACTATAATTTATTTCAAGTTAAAAATAATCGATTTTTAATTGAGTACTTTAACTCTTCATCACTATTTGATTCAATTATCATCAATATATCTTAAAAATGATAGATTTCTCAAATAGAAATTGAGTTGATAGTGTTACATTGAAAATGTAGTCGCCGAAATATGCGTTTGGTAGTGTATGTCTCATATTTAAGAAAAAAATGATAAATAACCAAAAACAACAAAAAACCGACAAAACCAGACGTAAACCGAATCGATAAAAACCCAACTCAATTGGTTTGGTTTGGTTTGGTTCCAATATATGAAAAATACACTTACTTAGTTTGGTTTATTTTTAGGGAAAAACTGACCCAAACCGAACCATGAACACCCCTAGTTGTGTCATATCCAGGGCTCAAGTCAAGTTTTCATATTTTCAAAAGTTAGCTATGCATAAATATGTAAGAAAATTTACAAGTAGATGAAAACACCGGTTGCGATAATATATTATCCTGTAAATATTGTACCTAAGAAGCTAAAGTTTAAAAAAGACAGTAATGAGAACAAAAGAAGATCTCAAATCGTTTACATTAATGTTCTAGAGTACTACAAAGTATCAAAAAAGGGTGAAGATGTACTTCATATGAAGTGGAATATTTTTGGTTCCTATTTTAGAAAGGAACCCAGACTTTAGACAGAGTCCCAAATCAGCTAAACACAAGAGTGGTGTCAGAGCCCTCTTGTGTTTTGGCGATGTGGGACTCTGTCTAAAGTCTAGGGTGTTACATACACCCCTCCTTATGGACTCAACGTCCTCGCAGAGGTTTGCCTCACCGCATGGGATTCGCCTACACTCAGCACTGAAAGTTGCCCCGCCTAACCAAGATTTGCCAATATTCAGTTGAACTCTGGCCCAACACCGACAAGGCTCACACAAGAGTGGCTTTGATACCATTTGTAACAGACCACCCACTAGCGATATTGTCCACTCTGGGCCTAGGCACTCACTGGTTTAAAACTTGTCACTAAGTACTAAGGCTTCTTAACTTATATACCCAACATCTCTCTTGTATTTTGCCGATGTGGGACTCTATCTTAAGTCTGGGGTGTTACATACACCCCCTTTTATGGACTCGGCGTCCTCACTGAGGTTTGCCCAACTACATGGGATTCTCCTAAACTCAGCACTGAGGTTTTCCCCACCTAACTGGAATTTTCCTAAACTCAGTTGAACTCTGACCCATCATCGGCATGGCAGACACAAGACTAGCTATGATACAATTTGTAGCAAACCAGCCCGCTAGTGATATTGTCCGCTTTGGGCCTAGGCCTTTACGGATTTAAAATGCATCACTAGGGCCTAAGTCTTGTTAACATATAAACCCAGTATCACTCTTGTGTTTGGCCAATGTGGGACTCAGTCTAAAGTCTGGGGCGCTACAGCATCATTATGGAACGGAGAAAAAAAAAGTTAAATAATACTACCGGAAATTCTGAGTTTTTCATCTTTGATCTATCTTTAGAATAGGAAACACACCAATAATTAAGATGGGGTGTAGGGGATGCATATACACCAAGAACTCTATATATAAGCACCAAGAACCATTTTTTACTTACAGATGCTATACAAATTCAAAGAAAAAAAAATAACTAGAGTTTGAAAAAAGAGAGAAGCATAACAGAATGAGCGCTTCAAGTTCATCGAACATTTCCAATGAAGATTATTGGAAATTGTTTCGTGGAATGTCAGTCACTGTTATGAGAAAAATACATTTAGAAAAGAGGCTATAGATGCGTATCTACGGATGTACAAATCTCACTTGGTAATACTACAAGAGTGCGAAACGCACATCAAATGGAAAACTAGCACTAAGCATGAAAACTTGATGTTACTATGGGACAAAGAACGCATCAACTATGATATATCTTTTAGATATCCGAAAGAAACGCTAGATGGATTGACAAATATATATCGGCAAATATTTAGTTGGTTAACTATCCATCGATTAAGTTCAAATTTCACGGAGTTTATGGAGATATAACATATGGTCTAGATTTAGAACCATTAAAATTGACACCACATCATGAGTCACGTAATAAGTTATATGATACATCATGCCCTATGATCAGAAGATGTTAATCTAACCCACCCCCATAAGAGAAGCATCAGATCTCCAAATAGAAAAGAGCAGATGAGTAACTTCATCAATTTTACAGCTAGCCACGATACTATAGATTTAGATTTTTGCCCCTTTACATATGGAGATACCAAATCACCACAAAGATTATCCAAACTTGATAGGATAATCTGCACTTCGAAATTTTTCACTTTATTTGAACGTGTAAAGTTGAGGTTGGCACGCCCAGGTAAAGTTGCAGAAGTGGAGAAGAAAAAATTAGTATCCAAATAGGCACTATGTAAGAATTAAGTCTAATTGCAGTTGTGTTGGTTTTGTGAAACTACGAGATTGGCAGTTCTTTTCTCTTCCGCCCCCCCTTTTTCTGGGCCATGAACAATGGACTTCTACTAATGCTTTCAATTAGGGGTGTTCATAAGAACCTGAAAAATCGAACCAAGCTGAAAACTGAACCAAACCGGCCAAAACAAACCGTCACTTTTTAGGTTTGGTTTGGTTTTGGTTTTGAATTTTAAAAACCGATCAAATTTTGTTTGGTTTTGGTTTTAATCAAAAAATAACTGAAAAAACCGAACCAAACCGACTATAAAAGTAGCTATTTAAATTTATTATTACACCTATATTTATGTATATTTTTATATAAAGTTTCTAAAATTTTATGGTACATATTAGTCATTTGTATTTTTAGTCTAGTTCTTTGCTATTATAATAATCTAATTCTTTGCCTTTACTTTCTTGTTTGATTGGTAGTTTTCTTTTACTAAGTACTAGAATTTATTTCATGTTAAAAATAATCGATTTTTAATGCGTACTTAAATTCTTCATTGCAATTTGATTTAATTGTCATAAATATATCTTGAACATGATAGATTTATCAAGGAGCAATTGATTTGATAGTGTTACAATGAAAATGTAGTCGTCGGAGTATGCGTTTGGTAGTGTATGTCTCATATTTAATAAAACAAAACAGATAAATAACCGAAAAATCGAAAAAACGACATAAAATGAATCAATAAAAAACTGACTCAATTGGTTTGGTTTGGTTCAAATATTTGAAAAACCCACTTACTTGGTTTTATTTCTTTTTAGGGAAAAACTTACCTAAACCAAACCATGAACACCCCTAGTTGTGTCATAGCGAGGGCTCAAGTCAAGTTTTCATATTTCCAAAAGTGAGCCTTGCAGAAAGCTATAAGCAAATTTGCATGTAGATGATAACACTAAATGCAGTAATAAATTGCCCTCATAATATTGTACCTGAGAAGATAAAGTTTAAAAAAAGACAGCAAAGAGAACAAAGGAATATCTCAAATCCTTTACATTAAAGTTCTAGAGTACTACAAAGTATCAAAGAAAGCTGAAGATGTACTTCATATGAAGTGGAATTTATTTGGTTCCTATTTTAGAAAGGAGCAGTCTGCATCTGTAACACCCCAGACATTAGACATAGTCCTGCATCAGCAAAACACAAGAGTGGTATCAGAGCCCTCTTGTGTTTTGGGGATGTGGAACTCTGTCTAAAGTTTGGGATGTTACATGCACCCCCTCTTATGGACTCAGTGTCCTCGCTGAGATTTGACCCACCGCATGTGATTATCCTACACTCAGCACTGAGGTTTACCCCGCCTAAACAAGATTTGCCTAAACTAAGTTGAACTCTGACCCAACATCGGCAAGGCTGACACCAGAGTGGTTCTGATACCATTTGTGTCAGACTAACCGCTAGTGATATTGTCCGCTCTGGGCTTAGGCCCTCACGAGTTTAAAATGCGTCACTAAGGTCTAAGGATTCTAAACTTATATACCGAGCATCCCTCTTATGTTTTGCCGATGTGGGACTTTGTCTAAAGTCTGCGGTGTTACGACATGATTGTGGAATAGAGAAAAAACATAAGTTAAATACTACAACTTGAAGGGGTGTAGGGGACGCATATACACCAAGATTTCAATATATATGCACCAAGAACCATTTCTTACTTACAGACGCTACACAAATTAAAAAAAAAACTAGAGATTGAAAAAAGGGAGAAGCATAACAGAATGAGCGCTTCAAGTTCATTGAACATTTCCTATGAAGATTACTTGGAAATTGTTTCATTGAATGTCATTCACTATTATGAGAAAAATACATTTAGAAAAGACGGTATATAAGCGTATCTACGGAAGCACAAACCTCACTTGGTAATACTACAAGAGTGTGAAACGCACATCAAATGGAAAACTAGCACTAAACATGAAAACTTGATATTACTATGGGATAAAGAACGCATCAACTGTGATATATCTTTTAGATATCAGAAAGAAAATGCCAGAAAGATTGATAAATATATATTAGCAAATATTCAACTAGTTAAATATCCATCGGTTAAATTCAAATTTTATGAAGTTTATGGAGATCTAACATATGGTCTAGATTTAGAACCATTATAATTGACACCACTTCCTGAGTCACGTAATAAGTTATAGGATACATCATGACCTATGATCGGGGGATGTTAATCTAACCCGCCAATCAGAGAGAAGCATCAGATCTCTAAATACAAAAGAGCAAATGAATTTCATCAATTTTACGGCTAACCCCGGTGTAACGACCCGACTTGCTTTTACTGATTTATTACTTGCGGTGATGGTTGGTTCGAGTCTGGGAAGAGTTTGGATTGAAATCGAAACACTTAGTCCTTAAGATTGGCTTAAAATGCCAAGTTTGACTTTGGTAAACATTTTGAGTAAATGACCTCAAATTCGGGATTTGAGGGTTCAAATAGTTTCATATGATGATTTCGGACTTGAACGAATGTTCTGATCGAGTTTTGGATGACCCGGGAGCATTTTTGCGCCAAATAGTGAAAGTTTATTCTTGAAGAACTTATAAATTCTTTAAATTTGGTTTGGAGCGAGTTTTGGTGTTATCGAGGTCCGAGTTGAATTTCGAGACTGGGAGTAGTTCCGTAATGTCATTGAACACTTGCACACAAAATTTGGTATCATTTCGAGTAGTTTAAGCATTATTCGGCGCATTCTGAGGATGTGGAAAACTTGAAGTTCAAAGTTTGATTCAATTTGGTTTTGGGGTATGATTCTTGGTTTCGTTGTTGTTTTTCGTGTTTCAAGAGTTCGAGCAAGTCCATATTATGATTACAGACCTGTTAGTGCCTTTGGACGGGGTCCCGAGTGGCTCGGGTAAGTTTTGGACCCCTCGGAGCAGTGTGTGAGAAACCAAAAATGTCCAGTTCTGGTTTCCTTCTTCACGATCGCGAAGGGACCATCGCGTTCGCGTAGAAGGAGTTGAGATTGGGGGGAAAATGTGTTACGCGTTCACGATACCTAGTCCAAATTCGTGAAGGTCTGGGCTAGTGACCTTCGCATTCGCGTGAGGCGACTCGCGTTTGCGCAGATTAACTGTGCTGGGCTAGGCCGCTTTGTTCTTCGCGTTCGCGAAGCAACCCTCACGTTTGCATAGGGTAAGCCAAGCCAGCCTTCACATACACAAAACATTGAGTGTGTTCGCGATGAAGTGTCTTTAGGGGGCCTGAGTCATTTGCCTTCGGGAACGCGAGGCCTGTTTCGCATTCGCGAAGAAGGAGGTAGCTGGGCAGTGAGTTTTGGGGTCATTTATTACACTCTTTGGCGATTTGAGGGCTCTTAAGATGGAGATTTCGACCTAGCGTTGTGAGGTAAGTTATTTCTACCTAATATGAGTTTAAAATATAGTTTATGGGTAGATTATAAAATGTAAATTAATGAAAAATCATGGGTTTAGAGGAAAACCTAGGTTTTGATAAAAATGGAGTTTTACCACGAAAATGGTTATGGAACTTAAAGAAAATCATATATTTATGTTCCTAAGGTTATGGGTAACAACATTCTTTGAAAATTTCCGGAATCCGGGCATGTGGGCCCGGGGAAGAATTTTTAGGAATCTTGCAACTTGAGTTGGGAAATTACTTTAATTGTTGGGATATGAACATTTAAGCCTATATTGATTAGTCTTTACACTATTTGTATAGTTTTGGATTGTTCGGCACCAAATTGAGGGTCTGGGGCATAAGCTTGGACCGGAAAGTAGGCCTTGAAGCGAGGTAAGTCTCTTTTCTAACCTTGTAAGAGGGAAATTTCCCCATTGGTGAACTTAATTAATATGTGATTATTTGTGTGGGCTATGTACGCACGAAGTGATGATAGTCCGTACGTAGCTACTATTCCTGTATGTTCGGGTAGTTTTAGGCTTACACCATGCTTTGTGGACACCGTTAACTGATCATATATGTTGATTGTATTGGATAAGAACTAAATTGAAGATTTTAAGTATTTCAAAGGTTTGAAGTAAACTATTATTTTGAAATGAAATTAGGAAAACTATGTTATATTTATATGTAACCGCGTTGCAAGTATATTCTGTGAGTGGGGTGACTATTTCCACTACTCTCATGGGAGCGGGCCGTTCGCCTTGGCAAGTTAATAGATGCATCTATGGTTTGCGTCGTTCGACCCTCGGCAGTACACATTTTACATTTTATGTTGGATCGGGTCGAACTTCCTCGGTAAAATTTGTGTGTGATAATAGGATTGGAAGCCTTTGTATACTTGGTATAAATTTATTGTTTTAGAGATCAATTGTTTTAAATGAAGGAAGTGTTTTGGGTTCTTAAATATGACGGAAGAACTGTTCAGTTAATTCTTGTTCTGAGTTTATTGTTAGTTATGTATATCGTGCTTATTTAGAATCACACATTACTATATTATTGGTCCTAGTAGGTGTCGAAGTCGACCCCTCGTTACTACTTCTTCGAGGTTAGACTAGATACTTACAGGATACATATTTTTATGTACTCACGCTACACTTCTATACTTGATTTTACAGGATTTGAGGCAGGTGCATCTGGCCACGAGTCAGGAGTGTAGATTGATTTTCCAGCTCAAGACTTCCCGGTGCCTTGCCCTTTTGAGCCGTTCTACAGCAGCTAGAGTCTCTCATATGATTTATTTTCTGTCTATCTCCTTTCAGACATTAGGCTAGCATTTTGTTTTGTATATTCTACTAGATTGCCCACATACTTGTTTTGGCTTACATGATTTCGATTTGTAATCGTTGCTTCCACTTATTTATGTTAAAATTGTAACCTTCTGGATTTTCTTAACAAAAAAAGGGGGGTCACTACTTATTAATTTATTTAAAACGAAAATCACTAATTGATCAATGTTGGGCACCATCACGGCCTGTAATGGAATTGGGTCGTGACAATATGATATCAGAGCTCTAGGTTCACGTAAGTCTCACAAGTTATTGGCAGGTCTAATAGAGTCTTGCGGATAAGTGCAAAGAGGTTTGTACTTATCTTCAAGAGGCTATAGGATGTTAGGAAACTACTCTTTATTCATCTCCTATCGTGCAATTGATGGAACACTATGTTTCTTCCTTCTATTCTCTCGCAGATGGTGAGGACGCATGCGACAGACGTTCCAGAACAGAAAGGAACTACTCCCCCCATTGCTAGAAGTCGAGGTAGAGGCCGGGGGAGGGAACCGGACCGAGGTAGGGGACGAGGGCATCCCAGAGCTGCCCCAGTAGCACCACCAGCGGATCCAGTAGAGGATCCCATTATTGAGAAGCAGGGCGAGGTGCCTGCCGCAGAGCCAGCCATAGTAGATTTCATGATATCACCGGGCTTTCAGGAGGTCATGGGCCGTATGATGTGGTTCATGGACACCATGACTCAGGTTGTTTTATTTCCAGCGGACCCAGCCACATTTCAGGCAGGAGGGGGAGCAGAGACCCCTACTGCTCAGGCTCCTGGGCACGCAGTTGCAGTATATAAGACTCTGGGTGCACTCCCCGTGGGCAGAGCCTACCAAGTTGCGGTGGCTGCACCTGAGCCTAGACCAGCTGTGGAGGGTGATCCACAGAAGCTATTTGACAGATGGACTAGGCTACAACCTCCTATCTTTGGGGGTGAGCGACATGAGGATCCCCAGGATTTTATTGACCGGTGTAGGGACAGACTGCACGACATGAGGATATTTGAGTACCATGGGGTGGACTTCACTACTTTCCAGCTAGAGGGCAGGGCCCGTAGATGGTGGCAGACTTATCTTCTTGGCAGAACAGCGGGTTCCCCTCCCATGACTTAGGACCAGTTCACACAACTTTTCTTGGATAGGTATACTCCACCCTCTCATAGGGAAGAGTTGTGAGGTCAATTTGAGCATCTCGAGCAGGGTCATATGTCAGTGACTGATTATGAGGCGCGATTATCTATGTTGTCTCGCCATACACTTATAATACTTCCTACCGATGCAGAGAGAGTGTTTAGATTTGTTGCGATGTTACACCCCAGTATTCAGGCTAGTATGGCCCGGGAGGTTGAGGTGGGTACTGGTTATAAGTTGGTAGTTGAGATTGCTCGGAGGATTGAGGGCTACCGCCAGATCAGTAGAGAGCAGATGCAGCAGGATAAGAGGAGCCATTTCTTTGGAGAGCTTAGAGGTGCCCCGGCTAAAGGAAGGGGTCAGTTTGGGAGGGGTTAGCCCAGCTGGCCCACATATCCGACACTACCCCCTCCTCGTGGTGTTCCAGCGTGACCCTTTTTTAGTGCTATTCTAGAGAGTTCTTATCACCCACCAGTTCATCAGGGTTCTTCTGGTACCTATTTCAGCTCCATGCTAGAGAGTTCATACCGCCCACCAGCCATTCAGGGTCCCTCTAGTGTGTATTCAGGCTATCAGGGTCAGGCTTCGGGTCAATAATCTATGGTATCGAGAGGTTGTTATGAGTGTGGAGATCAGGGTCATATAAAGAGATTTTGTCCTAGACTTTGGGGCAAAGCAGTACAGCAGGGCTATCAGCCCATGATTGTAGCACCAGTCATCCGACCGCCCAGAGGTGGGGGACAGGCGGGTAGGGGCCATCCTAGACGTGGAGGCCATGCAGGAGGAGGTCAGCCAGCTATTGTTGAGTTAGGTGGAGGCCAGCCAGCTGACGCTCCAGCTAGATTTCATAATTTTCCGGCCAGACAAGATGCAGTGGCCTCAGATGTCATGATCATAGGTAATATTTATGTCTCCGATAGGTATGCTTCACTATTATTTGATCCAGGGTTTACCTATTCATATGTGTCATCTCTGTTTGCTCATATCCTGGATATTCCTCGTGAGTCCTTGGGTACTCTTATTTATGTGTCTACTCCTGTGGGCGATTCTGTGGTTGTGGATCGGATCTATCGGTCCTGTGTGGTCACATTCTCTGGTTACGAGACTATGTAGGACCTTTTGCTACTTGATATGATTGACTTTCAGGTCATCCTAGGCATGGACTAGTTATCTCCGTATCACACCGTCCTTGATTGCCATGCCAAGACTGTTACTTTAGCGATGCCAAAGTTACCGAGATTGGAGTGGAGGGGTTCCTCTATCAGTACATCTGTCGGGTCATCTCTTTTCTGAAGCCTCGACATATGGTCAAGAAGGGTTGTCTGGCTTATCTAGCTTATGTTCGGGACACCATCGCAGAGTCTCCGACGACTGATTCAGTGCCAGTAGTCTGGGAGTTTGCCGATGTGTTTCCTTCAGACCTTCCAGGCATGCCGCCAGATCGTGATATTGATTTCTGTATTGATTTAGCTCCAGGTACCCAACCTATATCTATCCCACCATATAGTATGGGTCCGAAAGAGTTAAAGGAGCTGAAGGAGTAGCTTGAGGAGTTATTAGCAAAGAGGTTTGTTAGATCAACTGTATCACCTTGGGGTCCACCAGTGTTATTTGTGAAGAAGAAAGATGGAACTATGTGGATGTGCATTGGCTACCGCCAGTTGAACAAAGTTACCATCAAGAACAAGTACCCATTGCCGCGTATCGATGATTTGTTTGACCAGTTGAAGGGTGCTAGGGTATTTTCTAAGATCGACTTGAGATCGGGGTACCATCAGTTTAAGATTCAGGACTCAGATGTTCCGAAGACTGCCTTCCGTACCAGATATGGTCATTATAAGTTTCTAGTGATGTCCTTCGGCTTGAATAATGCCCCAGCGGCGTTTATGGATTTGATGAACTTGGTTTTCATGCCTTATATTGATTCATTTTTTATTGTCTTCATTGATGACATCTTGATTTACTCACGTAGCTTGGGGGAGCATGAGCAGCATTTGAGAGTGGTGCTTCAGACATTGCTAGAATAGAAACTATATGCTAAGTTCTCCAAGTGAGTTTTGGCTAGAGTCTGTGGAATTCTTGGGGCATGTGGTATCAGGAGAGGGTATTAAGGTGGATCCCATGAAGATTGACGCAGTTCATAGTTGGCCTCATCCCATTTCGGAGACTGAGATCAGGAGTATCTCGGGGTTAGCGGGCTATTATTGCCGGTTTGTAGAGGGCTTTTCATCAATTGCAACACCGTTGACTAGATTGACCCAAAAGGGTGCCCCGTTTCGTTGGTCCGATGATTGTGAGACGAGCTTTCAGAAGCTCAAGGCAGCCTTGACTACAGCACCAGTTTTAGTGTTGCCTTCCGGTTCAAGGGTGTATACTGTGTACTGCAACGCTTCACGCATTGGCTTGGGTTGTGTATTGATGCAGGAGGGGCGAGATATTACATACACTTCACGTCAGCTGAAGCCCCATGAGAAAAATTATCATGTGCACGACTTGGAGTTGGCTGCGATTGTTCATGCTCTTAAGATTTGGAGGCATCATTAATATGGGGTTCCTTGCGAGGCTTATACTGATCACCGCAGCTTGCAGCACTTGTTCAAGCAAAGGGATCTCAATCTGAGGCAGCGCAAGTGGCTTGAGCTACTGAAGGACTATGACATCGCTATTATTTATCATTCGGGTAAGGCGAATGTAGTCACGGATGCCTTGAGCAGGAAGGCAGAGATTATGGGTAGTTTGGAATTCATTTCAGCTGAGGAGAGACCATTAGCTTTGGACATTCAGTCCTTGGCTAACAGACTGGTGAGTTTGGATATTTCAGAGCCCAGCCGAGTTCTTGCATGTGTTGTTGTCCAGTCTTCACTTTTGGAGAAGATCAAGGCTCGACAGTTTGTTGATCTGCACTTGGCAGTCCTCAGAGAGATGGTACTATAGGGTGGTGCCAAGGAGGTTTCTATGTGCGAGGATGGTGTTCTACGACTCCAGGGTCATTTATATGTTCCTAATGTCGATGGCTTGAGGGAGAGGATCCTAGAGGAGGCACACAGTTCTTGGTATTCTATTCATCCAAGTGCTACAAAGATGTATCGTGACCTGAGATAGCATTTTTGGTGGCGACGGATGAAGAAAGACATAGTTGAGTATCTGGCTAGGTGCCTATATTGCTAGCAGGTCAAGTATGAGCACCAGAGGCCAGGTGACCTACTTCAGCAGATGACTATACCTGAGTAGAAATGGGAGCACATTACCATAGACTTCGTAGTTGTGTTGCCATGGACCTTGCGGAAGTTTTATGAAGTTTGGGTCATTATCGATAGGTTGACCAAGTCGGCACACTTCATTCCGGTTGTGACTACATATACTTCAGAGAAGTTGGCCCAAATTTATATTCGGGAGATAGTTCAGTTGCATGGTGTGCCTGTTTCCATCATATCAGATAGAGGCCCTTAGTTCACCTCACATTTCTTGAGGGCTGTACATAGTGAGTTGGGGACCCGTGTAGAGCTCAGGACATCATTCCATCCACAGACCGATGGGCAGTCAGAGCGGACAGTTCAGATATTGGAGGACATGCTAAGATCATGTGTGATTAACTTTGGGGGACAATGAGATCAGTTCTTTCCTTTGGCCGAGTTTGCTTATAACAACAGTTACCAGTCCAACATCGAGATGGCTCCATTAGAGGCCTTATATCATCAGCGATGTCGTTCTCCCATCGGGTGGTTTGAGCCTAGCGAGGCTAAGTTATATGGTACTGATTTGGTGAAGGATGCCTTGGAAAAGGTAAAGTTGATCCAGGAGCGACTTCACACCGCACAGTAAAAACATAAGAGTTACGCGGATCAGAAGGCGCGCGATGTATCATTTATGGTCAGCGAGAAGGTTCTCTTGAAAGTCTCGCCGATGAAGGGTATTATGAAATTTGGAAAGAAGGGCAAGTTGAGACCAAGGTTTATAGGTCCATTTGAGGTGTTGAGGCGAGTCGGGGAGGTTGCTTATGAGCTTGCTTTACCTCCCAGCCTATCAGGGGTTCATCCAGCTTTTCAAGTGTATATGCTTTGGAGGTATCACGCCGAGTTGTCTAATGTGTTAGACTTCAGTACTATTCAGCTAGATGAGAGCTTCGGTTATGAGAAGGAGCTAGTTACTATTGTTTCTAGACAGGATCGACAGTTGAGGTCCAAGAGGATTTCCACGGTAAAGGTTCAGTGGAGGGGGCAACAGTCAAGGAGGCGACCTGGGAGTTCAAGGAGGACATGCGGAGCAGATATCCATACTTATTCGGCACCTGTTCGAGGACGAACATTTGTTTAAGAGGTGGAGAATGTAACGACCCAACCGGTCATTTTTCTTTCTAGAACCCCGTTCCCCTAAATAAGACTTCTCGTACTTGCTTTTACTGATTTATGACTTGCAGGGATGGTTGGTTCGGGATTGGGAAGAGTTTTGATTGAAATCGGAACACTTGGTTCCTAAAGGTTGGCTTAAAAAGCAAAGTTTGACTTTGGTCAACATTTTGAATAAATGACCTCGGAATCGGGATTTGATGGTTCCAATAGGTTCGTATGATGATTTCGGACTTGGGCGTATGTTTGGATTGGGTTTTGGATGACCCGGGAGGGTCTTGGTGCCCAATAGAGAAAGTTGGTTCTTAAAGAACTTTGAAGTTCTTTAAATTTTGTTTGGAGCGGGTTTTGGTGTTATCGAGGTCCGAGTTGAATTCCGAGACTGGGAGTAGTTCCGTAATGTCATTTAAGACTTGCACACAAAATTTGGTATCATTTCGAGTAGTTTAAGCATTATTCAGCGCATTCGGGGGATTTGGAAAACTTGAAGTTCAAAGTTTGATTCAATTTGGTTTTGGGGTATGATTCTTGGTTTCGTTGTTGTTTTTCACATTTCGAGAGTTCGATCAAGTCCGTATTATGATTACAGACCTGTTAGTGCCTTTGGACGGGGTTCCGAGTGACTTGGGTGAGTTTTGGACCCCTCGGAGCAAAGTGTGAGAAACTAGAAATGTCAAGTTCTGGTTTCCTTCTTTGCGATCGCGAATGGACTATCGCGTTCGCATAGAAGGAGTTGATGTTGGGGGGAAAATGTGTTACACGTTCACGATAGCTAGTCTAATTTCGCGAAGGTCTGGGCTAGTGACCTTCGCATTCGAGTAGACTAACTGGGCTGGGCCGCTTTGTTCTTCCTGTTCGTGAAGCAACCCTCACATTTTCGTAGGGTAGGCCAAGCTAGCCTCCGCGTTCGTGAAACATTGACCGTGTTCGTGATGAAGGGTCTTCAGGGTGGCTGAGTCATTTGCCTTCGCTAACGCGAGGCCTCTTTCGATAAAAATGGAGCTTTACCACTAAAATGGTTATGGAACTTAAAGTAAATCATATATTTATGTTCCTGAGGTTATGAGTAACAACTTTCTTCGAAAACATCCGAAATCCAGGCACGTGGGCCCGGGGAAGAAATTTTAGGAATCTTGCAATTTGAATTGAAAAATTACTTTAATAGTTGGGATATGAACTTTTAAGCCTGTATTGATTAGTCTTTACACTATTTGGATAGTTTTGGATTATTCGGCACCAAATTGAGGGTTTGGGGCATAAGCTTGGAACGGAAAGTAGGCCTTGACGCAAGGTAAGTCCCTTTTCAAACCTTGTAAGAGGGAAATTTTCCCATAGGTGAACTTAATTAATATGTGATTATTTGTGGCGGCTACGTACACACGAAGTGACGAGAGTCCGTACGTAGCTACTATTCCTGTTATGTCCAGGTAGTTTTAGGCTTACACCATGCTTTGTGGATACCGTTAACTGATCATATATGTTGATTGTATTGGATAAGAACTAAATTAAATATTTTAAGAATTTCAAAGGTTTCAAGTAAATTACTATTTTGAAAATAATTTAGGAAAACTATGTTAAATTTATATGTAACCGTGTCTCAAGTATATTCCGTGAGCAGGGTGACTATTTCCACTACTCTCATGGAAGCAGATCGTTCGCCTCGGAAGGTTAATAGATGTATCTATGGTTCGCGCCCTTCGAGCCTCGGCAGTGCACAATTTAAATTTTATGTTGGATCGGGCCGAATGTCCTAGAATTTGTGTGTGATAATAGGATTGGAAGCCTTTGTATACTTGGTATAAATTTACTATTTTAGAGATCAACTGTTTTAAATGAAGGAAGTGTTTTGGGTTCTTAAATATGACGGAAGACCTGTTCAGTTATTTCTTGTTCTGAGTTTATTGTTAGTTATATATATCGTGCTTATTTAGAATCATACATTACTATATTGTTGGGCCTAGTAGGTGCTGAAGTCGACCCCTCGTCACTACTTCTTCGAGGTTAGACTAGATACTTACTGGGTACATATTTTTATGTACTCACGCTACACTTCCATACTTGATTGTACTCGATTTGAGGCAGGTGCATCTGGCCACCAGTCAGGCGTGTAGATTGATTTTCCAGCTCGAGACTTCCTGTGAACTGCCCTTTTGAGCCGTTCTGCTGCAGCTGGAGTCTCTCTTATGATTTATTTTCTGTCTATCTCCTTTCAGACAATAGGCTAGCATTTGTTTTGTATATTCTACTACATTTCCCATATACTTATGACACCAGGTCTTGGCGCACACTAGTAGACTTGTGACTTTGGTTTTGGCTTACATGATTTCGATTTTGTAATCGTTGCTTCCACTTATTTATGTTAAAATTGTAAGCTTCTAGATTTTCTTAACAAAAGAGGGGGGGGGGGTCACTACTTATTAATTTATTTAAACAAAAATTACTAATTGATCAGTGTTGGCTTGCCTAACAACGGTGTTGGGAGCCATCACGGCCTATAATGGAATTGGGTCGTGACACCCGGTATTTTAGATTTAGATTTCGGCCCCTTTACATGTGGAGATACCAAATCACCACAAAGATTATCCAAACTTGATAGGATAATCTCCCCTTCAAAATTTTACACTTCATTTGAACGTGTAACACCAACGATTCTAGGAAGCGACATTCGGACCATATGCCGATAAAGTTGAGGTTGGCACGCCCAAGTAAAGTTGCACAAGTGGAGAAGAAAAAATTGGTATCCAAATAGGCACTATGTGAGAATTAAGTCCAATTGCAGTTGTGTTGGTTTAGTGAAACTACGAGATTGGCAGTTCTCTTCTCTTCCCCCCTCCCCCACCCCCTTTATTTTTTCTGGGCCATGAACAATGGACTTCTACTAATGCTTTCAATTAGGGGTGTTCATAAGAACCCGAAAAATCGAACCAAAGCGAAAACACAACCAAACTGACCAAAAATCCGATTCTTTTTAGGTTTGGTTTGGTTTGGTTTTGGTTTTTAATTTTAAAAACCGATCAAATTTGGTGTGGTTTTGATTTTGAATTTTAAAAACAAATCAAATTTGGTTTGGTTTTGGTTTTAATAAAAAAATAACCGAAAAAACCGAACCAACCCGACTATAAAAATAGCTATTTAAATTTATTATTACACCTATATATATATGTATATTTTTATATAAAGTTTCTAAAATTTTATGGTATATATTTGACATTTGTATTTTTAGTCTAATTCTTGCTATTATAATAATCTAATTATTTGCCTTTACATTCTAGTTTGATTGGTAGTTTTCTTTTACTAAGTATAAGAATTTATTTCATGTTAAAAATAATCAATTTTTAATTGAGTACTTAAATTCTTCATCACTATTTGATTCGATTATCATCAATATATCTTGAAAATGATAGATTTCTCAAAGAACAATTGATTTGATAGTGTTACGTTTAAAACGTAGTCGCTAGAATATGTATTTGGTAGTGTATGTCTCATATTTAAGAAAATAACCGATAAATAATCAAAAACTCGACATAAACCGAATCGATAAAAAACCGACTCAATTGGTTTGGTTTGGTTCCAATATTTGAAAAACTCACTTACCCAAACCGCATCATGAACACCCCTAGTTGTGTCATCGCGATGGCTCAAGTCAAGTTTTCATATTTCCAAAAGTGAGCTCTACAGAAAGTTGTAAGCAAATTTGCAAGTAGATGAAAACACCGGTTGCGGTAATATATTACCCTCTTAATATTGTACCTCAGAAGATAAAGTTTAAAAAAGGAGAGTAAAGAGAAAAAGGGAAGATCTCAAATCTTTTACATTATAGTTCTAGAGTACTATTAAGTATCAAAGAAAGATGAAAATATACGTTATATGAAGTGAAATTTATTTGGTTCTTATTTTAGAAAGGAGCAGTCTGCATCTGTAACACTCCAGATGTTAGACAGAGTCCCACGCCAGCAAAACACAAGAGTGGTATCAGAGCACTCTCATGTGTTGGCGATGTAAGACTATATCTAAAGTCTGAGGTGTTACATACACCCCCTCTTATGGACTCACGTCCTCACTGAGGTTTATCCCACAGCATGGGATTCGCCAACACTCAGCACTGTGTTTTGCCCCGCCTAACTAAAATTTGCCTAAACTAAGTTGAACTTTGACCCAACATCGAAAAGGCTAACACAAGAGTGGCTGTAATACCATTTGTAACAGACCAGCCCGCTAGTGATATTGTATGCTCTGTGCTAGGCGCTCACAGGTTTAAAATGCGTCACTAAGGTATAAGGCTTGTTAACTTATATACCCAGCATTCCACTTATGATTTGTCGATGTGAAAATCTATCTAAATTTGGGGTGATACATACACCCCCTCTTATGGACTCAGCGTCCTCACTGAGGTTTTCCCCACCGCATGGGATTTGCCTAGACTCAGCACTAAGGTTTGCCCCACCGCATGGGATTCGCCTAGACTCAGCACTGGGGTGCATATACATAATGAACTCTATATATATGCACAAAGAACCATTTCTTACTTGCAAACGCTATACAAATTCAAAACAAAACAAAATACTAGAGTTTGAAAAAAGAGAGAAGCATAACAGAATGAGCGCTTCAAGTTCATCGAAATTGTTTCGTGGAAAGTCAGTCACTGTTATGAGAAAAATACATTTAGAAAAGAGTCTATAGAAGCGTATCTACGGATGAACAAACCTCACTTGGTAATATTGCAAGAGTGCGAAACGCACATCAAATAGAAAACTAGCACTAAACATGAAAATTTGGTGTTACTATAGGACAAAGAACGCATCAACTGTGTTATATCTTTTAGATATCACAGAGAAAATGCGAGAGGGATTGACAAATATATATCGGTAAATATTCAACTGGTTAAATATCCATCGGTTAAGTTCAAATTTCATGGAGTTTATGGAGATCTAACATATGGTTTATATTTAGAACCATTAAAATTGACACCACATCACGAGTCATGTAATAAGTTATATGATACATCATGACCTATGATTGGGGGATGCTAATCTAACCCGCCCATCATAGAGAAGCATCAGATCTCCAAATACAAAAGAGCATATGAGTAACTTCATCAATTTTACGGCTAGCCCTAGTAAGTTAGATTTAGATTTCAGCCCCTTTACATATGGAGATACCAAATCACCACAAAGATTATCCAAACTTGATAGGATAATCTGCACTTCGAAATTTTACACTTCATTTGAGCGTGTAACACCAACGATTCTAGGAAGCGACATTTCAGACCATATGCCGATAAAGTTGAGGTTGGCACGCCCATGTAAAGTTGCACAAGTGGAGAAGAAAAAATTGGTATCTATGTGAGAATTAAGTCCAATTGCAGTTGTGTTGGTTTTGTAAAACTACGAGATTGGTAGTTCTCTTCTCTCCCCCCCCCCTTTTTTCTGGGACATGAACACTGGACTCCTACTAATGCTTTCAATCTCAAATGCAGAAAAAGTGCATAAAGTACTTATTTTGTCGAATGCTCCAAATATCTTTTCAGTTTATGTTATTTTGTTACTTTTCATTCATTCCCTTATTTGATTTAGTTAATGATGCTTGAAACTTTATTAGTTTTAAATGCTTTAATCATGTCTTGTATACGATGACTAAAATTTCTCCATCCAAGTATGATTGTATTTACGTTAATGTGCATCTCTAATTTAAAATAGCAATTTGTAATTACTAGATCAGTTTGTTCAAATGATCTTTTGATTGAAATATGATCCTATTTTCTTTAAATTGGACTTCAGTGTTGTTGGCATTACCTACTTACCATTAAATACTTGTGCTCGGTAAGATTCACAAGTGGTCAAAATGTTAGAAGACATATATAAACAAGCAAGTCCATATGTTATTCCACTCTACTATACCCAAGCCCGTGTTTGAAGAAGTCATCATTAAGTTTGGACCAAGCTTATAATTAAGATAATTCTTCATTCAAATTTATAACACACTCTTTTTTTTTTAATAATATAAATATATGAAATAAAGCTTATTTCAAGGACTTCCACGTATAAAATGAAGAGTTTATGTTTTGCCCTCTAATTAGGTCAGAAGTTGTTACATATCAAGCTAAGTTGACCTCTAACACGAATCATAATTACTTTGATATGATAACTTGTTAAATTGCTCTAAGTGTAATTAAGAAAATTACAACGTCTTATATGTGTAACTTAAAGCAACTCTAAAATAAAAGAAAATTTGGCACTCTATGGCCAACGGGAACAACATATGGCATGAAATATCCCAACTTATCATTATTGGCATGTTTTAGCCCAATTCGATTATTTTAGTAAAACAATTAGCAAAGTTCAAAATAGTTCATCTTCTTTCTCAGCATTCCTTTACCACGTAATAGTAGCACCTCGTCAATTCCATTTTTCACTCTTCAGCCACCTTCATTCACTAAAACACCATCAGAAATTCATTGAATTCACTGAATTTGGAGAAGATTTTGAAACCCACAACTATTGATCAAGCTTGAAGCTTTAAGATCTTATAATTTGAAGTTTATGTTCAAATATTATATTGATAACACTTGTGTGAAGCTTGTACTAAAACTAAAGCTCATTCGAAGAGTGGGTTGATTAGAAAACACTTGTGGGTTGATTGAAAGAGCTGTTAGATGGAATTTCAAGCTGGATAAACGCGAAAAAGATGAGCTGAAGCGCGGCGTATATATAATTATGTATATAACCAATATACATGCATGTGTATATCTTCCATGTATAACATACACATTTGAGAAGTGCTGGAAGAGTTTTTCAGTGGCCTTTTGCTCTCACAGGTTAATTTTCTTGATTCTTGTTTTGTGTTCAAGTGAGATCTAAAAGATTTCTTTTGTCCTATCATCCTCCTCCTCTTCCTCTCTACTTCTTTTGCCAGAATATTTGGAACGGCCCCAACGGTCACTACCTGTACACACCATCCGCCGCCGATAACCAATGACAACAGCAGGTAGCTCCCTCCCCCTCTCCTCCCCATTATCTCCTACCCCTCTCTCCTCTCTCTTCTCTATCTCCCCCCCCCCCCATTATCGACACCCACAATTGCTGGCAAAGAACAGTACCGGCGACAGTCGGATTTCTGACTGCAGCAACAACCGCATCTCAACAGGTAAATGTAGGTCCTCCGAAACCTCTTTTCTCCCTCTCGATCTTGTTCTTTTTCGGGAAAGGTGCGTGGGAGGCAGCACTATTTATCTCACTTGTAGCTCCGAAATTTTTGACTCTCCTCATCACCATCTACTCCTCGTTCTCCTCTCCTCTCCATCACTACTCTCGAGGCGAGTCAAACGTAGGTGTTTGTATATTCATTCCAAATTTTTATGCTTTTCTCTGCATATATCTATAAAATGTTGAGAATTTTCCGTTTTATAACTTTATTAATTATGACGATTTCATTGTTTTAATTTTAATTATTTTTTAATATACAAAGAGTAACTATAGATCTAGCTTAGGGATTAAGATAAATTTCATCCAAATTAGAATATCAGGGTTCATTCACTGTACATCTTCTGGGCTTATTTGTTTTGTATTTTCTTAACAACTGAAATTGTATGAACTTTTTTCTAATGGGTTTTTCTTTTTAGCTTTCGGGTTAGTCATTTTTCTTCTGATTATTTTTGAATTGACTGCTTTTTAAATCAACTTAAGGTTATATTTCATCCTTTTTTGCGCTCCTTTGCTACGGGTAGGGCCTCACCAGTGGTAGCAGTGACAGCCCTTTCCCCCTTTGTTTGGATACGTGGTGTTTTGTGTGTATTTCATGTTAAGGCCTGTGGCTATTAGCGCCGAAAGGGACGTGCGTGTCCAAACATTGAAGAACAACCTGGGTGAGTGTCAGCAAGGGGCAACGGGAGTTGGACGCGAACGTACTAGGTGGACGCGACATTGTCGTATATACCAACACAATTCCAAGGTTCTACTCGTGGAAGTTGGTACGTCCCGTTTTCTAGTTTCCCTTTGTTGTGTTAGTTAAATTTCTTCAATCTTAGTTCGTATTAGTTTATTCACCATATTAGTGTGCCTATAGTTGTAACTTGTCTTCTTCTGGTTTGGTATGTTGCCTTGTGTGTCATAGTGATTCACCTTACTATGTCTTAAGTATAGTGGATGTGGTCTGGGATGGTTGAGTGAGGTAGGGCAGGGGTTAGGGGGTGGGGCGGGAGGCAAGGGAGGTATAGGGAACAAGGGTGTCTGTAGGTTGAGAATTGGGTCATGAAATGTAGGTACATTGACGGGTAAGTCTATGGAGTTGGCGAAGATGCTCCAGAAGAGGAGGGTCAATATAACACGTCTAGGAGACAATGTGGGTAGGGTCGAGGGCGAAGGATGCAGACGGGTATAAACTTTGGTACTCAAGAGTCCATAAAGGTAAGAATGGAGTGGGCATCTTGATGGATAAGGAACTTAGAGAGTCTGTGGTTGAGGTTAGATGAGTGAATGATAGATTGATGATTATTAAGTTAGTGGTTGGAGAGTGCACCCTAAACATCGTTAGTGCCTATGCACCGCATGCAGGCCTATATGAGGAGGTTAAACGGTGCTTCTGGGAAAGGTTAGATGAGATTGTGAGCCAGGTTCCGCCTGCTGAGATGCTATTCATAGGAGGGGATTTCAATGGGCATATTGGGTCGACCACAGGTGGTTATGGTGAGGTACATGGAGGCTTCAGTTTTGGGGACAGGAACGGAGGAGTTACATCGCTGTTGGACTTCGCTAAGGCTTTTGGGTTGGTGATTGCGAACTCTAGATTTCCGAAGAGGGAGGGGAATTTGGTTACTTTTAAAAATGCGGTGGCGTAGACTCAAATTGACTATCCCCTCCTCAGGAGGTGTGACATAGGGTTGTGCAAAGATTGCAAGGTGATTCTGGGTGAGATACTCGCGATGCAGCATAGGCTCTTAGTGATGGACGTTGGTATTATGTTAAAGAGGAGGAAAAGGTCTTCTTGAGGAAGATCGAGAATCAGGTGGGGAGCCTTAACTAAGGATAAATCCCAAGAGTTGGAGAGGCGATTGTCAGCTATGGGAGCTTAGAGAAGGAGTGGTGACGGGAGCACTATGTGATCAATGAGAACATACTGTATTAGGGAGGCTGCGATAGAGGTGTTAGGGGTCTCGGCGGGAGTCTCTGGTGGGCACAAAGGAAACTGGCGGTGGAATGAAGTGGTCCAAGGTAAAGTGGAAGAGAAGGAGGAGGCGTACCTGAAGTTAGTGGGGAGCATAGGTGACGAGGATAGGCGAGCGTCTATGGAGAGGTATAAGGTATCTAGGAAGGAGGTTACGCTATCGGTCACGGAGGCTAAGACTACGTCTTATGGCCGTATGTACAAGGAACTGGGAAAAACATGGGGAGAAGAAGTTATTCCGGCTGGCAAAGTTGGGAGAGAGGAAGGCTCGGGATTTGGACCAAGTGAGATGCATCAAGGACGAAGATGGTAAAGTACTGATGGAAGATGCACAGATTACGAAGAGATGGCAGACTTACTTTCATAAACTTCTGAATGAAGAAGGGGATCGGGATATTGTGCTAGGCAAATTGGAGCATTCCAAGAGTCACCATGACTTTGGGTACTGCATGTGTATCGAGGTTGAGGAGGTCGTGGGAGCTATGCGTAAGATGAGTAGGGGTAGAGCAGCCGTGCCAGACGAGATTCCTGTGGAATTTTGGAAGTGTGTGGAGAGTAGGTTTGGAGTAGTTTACTAGGTTGTTTAATGTTATTTTTAAGGCGAAGAGTATACCAGATGAGTGGAGGTGGAGTACAGTGGTTCCATTGTATAAGAACAAAGGTGATATCTAGAGTTGTAACAATTATAGGGGTATCAAATTACTGAGTCATACCATGATAGTGTGGGAGAGGGTGGTTGAAGCGAGGGTGAGGATAACAATGTCTGTATCCGACAACCAGTTCGGGTTCATGACGGGTCATTCGACTACAAAAGCAATACTCTTTGTTAGGAAGTTGGTTGAACTGTACAGAGAGAGGAAAAAGGATTTGCACATAGTGTTTATTGACCTAGAGAAAGCGTATGAAAAGATTCATAGAGAAGTTCTCTGGAGATGCCTCGAGGCAAAAGGTGTGTCGGTTTCCTACATTATGGCAATTAAGGACATGTATGATGTGGCTAAGACTCGATTTAGGACAGTAGGAGGCGACTCTAAGCATTTTACGGTTGTAATTGGGTTACACCAAGGTTTTATGATCAGTCTGTTCTTGTTCTCCCTGGTGATGGACGCGTTAACATACCATATTCAAGGGGAGGTGTCATGGTGCATGCTATTCACCGATGACATAGTTCTGATTGATGAGTCGCGAGCCGGTGTTAACGAGAGGTTGGAGGTTTGGAGACATGCTCCTAAGTCTAAGGGTTTCAAGCTGAGCAGGATGAAGACGAAATACCTGGATTGTAAGTTCAGCGCTGAGCCAGTGCAAGTGGGCATGGATGTGAGGCTTGAATCACAGGTCATCCCGAGTAGAGGCAACTTCAAGTACTTTGGTTCGGTTATCAAGGGGGGATGGGAGATTGACGGGGATGTCACACACCGTATTGGGGTAGGATGGATGAAGTGGAGGTTAGCATCTGGAGTCTTGTGTGACAAGAGAGTGCCACCGATACTCAAAGGTAAGTTCTATAAAGCGGTGGTTAGACCGGCCATGATGTATGGGGCTGAGTGTTGGCCCTTTAAGAACTCACATATCCAGAAGATGAAAGAAGTAGAATGTAGGATGCTGAGGTGGATGTGCGGGCACACTAGGATATATAAGATTAGGAATGATGATATTCGGGAGAAGGTGCAGGTGCCTCCCATTGATGACAAGATACGGGAAGCGAGGCATAGATGATTCGGACATGTTCAGAGGAGAAGCCCAGATGCTCCGGTATAAAGGTGTGAGCGGCTGGTTGTGGAGGGCACGAGAAGAGGTAGAGGGTGACCTAAGAAGTATTGGGGAGAGGTGATCAGGCAGGATATGGTGAGGCTCCATATTTCCAAGGACATGAAACTTGATTGGAAGATGTGGATATCGAGTATTAGGGTTGTAGGTTAGGATGTAGTTAAGTATTTCCTTACTTCATACCATTGTGGGACTATCCAGGTAGGGTTTTTGTCTAAGATAGCTAGTGGCAATGTTGTGTCTTATTATTTTACTTTTCAGTGCAGGACCTATTTACTAGCTATCGCTTTTGCTTTGCATCTTTCTTCTGGATTTCATGGGGTTCCTATTTTTCTTATGATTGTTGTGGTGATACTAAAATTGTCTCCTTTTGTCCTTTAGTCTTTTTATTTTCTTGAGCCGAGGGTCTTTCGGAAACAGCCTCTATACTCTTTCGGGTAAGGGGTAAGGTCTGCGCACACATTACCCTCCCCAGACCCACTAGTGGGATTTTACTGAGTTGTTGTTGTTGTTATCATATACATTTGTGATATCCATGAAAATATGTATGGATATATACGATATACATATGTGATATACATTATCGTTGCAACGTTTTCCAAGTCGATGTCAGCTATGAATTTTGTCTCAAAAGCAATCCAAATCACCTTTAATTTCCTTCAACTTTGTATATAACTTTGTCTAGGTGTTTCCAAAAAGAACTCCAATCACACAAACTTTAAAAAAAAATGCTCAAATTTTTTAGATTTCGAATTGATATTTCAGGTGAGTCTTTCATGGTGAGATTACATTTTATAATGATGTAAATTATTATTATCAGTTTAAGATGCTTTGTCTCTCCCTGTCCGTCCAGCTAGGGGTAAGGTTGCATATATCTCACCATCCCCAGACCCCACTTGTGAGAATAAACTAGGTCGTTGTTGTTGTAGTGTAAGATGCTTTGTCTATTAAATTTTAATGAACTAGAAACAAGGGAACGAGATATCCAAGATCTCTTAAAAACTCTACCAAAACCCCAAGATCTCTTGTATATTCGTCCATTTTGGAGAATTTGTCTATCCATACCAATTTGATTAAGCTATAATTGCTAAGCCTAATTTTTGGCTAAAACATTGTTAATAATTGTTAATAATGGTATATGTGCGTCAATTTTCAATCATAAATCAAGCGGAATTATCATGTACCAAACTACCCCTAGATATGACTGACACCCAGTACGCATCATCCGCCAAGCGAATCAGATTTACATACATTAACCATTAATTCACATTAGTCTTCTTTATAAGTGTGTTGTGCACCACACTTATAAATAGGAGGCTGCAAAACATATAGGATGTTATCCTCCCTTCTTATCTTAGATCATGCGATATAAAGATTCATTTTCCTAATGATATGTTATGTTTTCAGCAATGCCCAAGAAGGCTACAACCGCCCAGAAGGGCAAGTCTATGGTTGATGAGACTACAAGTCAAGCGCCACGAGTTACCAGGGCCTGGGGAGAGTCTCAGTGTGAGACTCCATTTCAGACTTCACATACCCTTCCCCCTCCAGAAGATATCCGAGGGGCACAAGCTCTAATGCCCGCCCCAGTAACCCCAGCTCCTCAGCCAGATGCATCGGGATAGGAGATGAGAGATGTTATTCATCAATTGACTCGATTAGTAACTGCACAGGATCAACACTAGGAGGTAGGAATTGGTCATGCAAATAGGGCCATCAGTGCGAGTGTTCGTGATTTCATTAATTTGGACCCTCCGGTATTTATCAGAGCAGATTCAAATGAGGACCCTAAGTTATTTATCGATATGATGTAGAGAACTTTGAGAGTAATGAAGGCTACTACGACTTTGGGATGTTACAGTTAATTGGTACGAGTCTTGGGACTTGTCTAGAGGTGAGGATGACCTTCTAGTAGTATGGTGGGAATTTATAGAGGCTTCTCTTCGTCATTATTTGCCACTAGAGCTTAGATCGTCCAGAGTTGATAGGTTCTTGACCCTTTGGCAGGGTAATATGAGTGTTCGGGAGTACAACCTTGAGTTTGATTCTTCGGCAAAGTATGCTCCCACTATTGTAGCTAAGATGGAGGATCGGGTTCACCGATTTGTGATGGGGATGGAGCCGCACCTTCTTAATGACTGTATGTCGGTCTCACTTTAGCCAGACATTGATATTTCTCATATTCAGGAATCTGCTCAGGGTGTAGAAAAGTGTATGCAGAAGTAGAGGGCCGATCGTGAGCATGATAGGGGCCAGAGTAAGAGAGCAAGATCTTCAAGTCCTTCTTGTAAGTTTTGAGGTGGTCAAAGATAGGCAAAACCGAGGTATCTGACCCAGCCATTAGGTAGTGCACCTCCTCCGTTTGCTGGTAGGAGGTTTTATCGCTCCACATATTTAGGGCCCATTCAGAGTTCCAGATCCTCTAGTTCTCTCTATATGGTTGAGTCAAGTCAGATGAGGCCAACATTGCCACGGTGTGCTCAGTGTGCTAAGCAGTATGTCAGGCAGTGCCTTGTAGGTTGGGTGTTTGTTATACTTGTGATTATCTAGGCCATGTTATGAGAGATTGTCCGACGAGAGGTGGTGCATGTATAGTTCAGCCAACGAGATCTATAACTGGTTCGTCATCGTCAGTACGCCCATCGGGCAAGGTTCACAGGCACCAGTCGGTCATAGTAGAGTTATAAGTAAAGCATCTATCTCGAGCGGTCCTCAAAACTGCATTTATGCATTAGTGGGTCTACATGATCAAGAGTCATCATCTGATGTTGTTACAGGTATATTGTCAGTTTCCTCATATGATGCATAAGCATTGATTGATCCAGGTTCCACCTTATCGTACGTCACACCATTGGTTACTAGTATGTTTGGGATAGAACCTAAGTTGATTGAACCTTTTGAGGTGTCTACACCTGTTGGGGATCTAGTGATAGCTAGACTGGTATATAGAGATTGTATAGTGTTCTACAGTAGAAGACATGACTGAGTTAGATATGGTATAATTGGATGTTATAAGGGGTATGGATTGGTTGCCTTCTTGATATGCTAACGTTGATTGTAGATCAAAGATGGTTCGATTCCAGTGTATATATATATATATATATGTATGTATGTATATATATGTATTTTATGTATGTATGTATGTATGTATGTATGTATGTATGTATGTATTTAGGGAATGTTTTCTCACGTATGTTATTCACATAATTTAGTAGTTTATTGCTAGACGTATTGCATGACCTACACTTATTTTAGGTTTATATTTTTGACGTATTCTTAGGGTTGTTCAACGGGTAGGACTCGGGCAATCATCATGGCCCATCGGTTTGGGTCGTGACAAAAGTGGTATCAGAGCAGTTCCATCCTAGGGTTTTCTACAGACCGTGTCTAGTAGAGTCTTGTTTATAAGTGTGTTGTGCACCACACTTATAAACAGGAGGCTGCAAAACATATAGGATGTTATCCTCCCTTCTTATCTTAGATCATGCGATATAAAGATTCATTTTCCTAATGATATGTTATGTTTACAACGATGCCCAAGAAGGCTAGAGTGGCCTAGAAGGGCAAGTCTATGGTTGATGAGACTACAAGTCAAGCGCCAAGAGTTACCAGGGCCCGGGGAGAGTCTTAGTGTGAAAGTCCATTTTAGACTTCACATACCCTTCCCCCTCTAGAGGACATCCGAGGGGCACCAGCTCCAATACCCGCGCCAGTACCCCCAGCTCCTCAGCCAGATGCATCGGGTCAGGAAATGAGAGATGTTATTCATCAATTGACTCGATTAGTAACTATACATGATCAGCGCTAGGAGGTAGGTATTGGTCATGCAAATAGGGCCATCAGTGCGAGTGTTCGTGATTTCATTAATTTGGACCCTCCAGTATTTATCGGAGCAGATTTAAATGAGGACCCTAAGGTATTTATAGATATGATGTAGAGGACTCTGAGAGTAACGAAGGCTACTGCGACTTTGGGATGTTGCAGTTAATTGGTATGAGTCTTGGGACTTGTCCAGAGGTGAGGATGACCTTGTAGCAGTATGGTGGGAGTTTACAGAGGCTTCTCTTCGTCAATATTTGCTACTACAGCTTAGACGGTCCAGAGTTGATATGTTCTTGACCCTTTGGTAGGGTAATATGAGTGTTCGGGAGTACAGCCTTGAGTTTGGTTCTTTGGCTAGGTATGCTCCCACTATTGAAGCTAAGATGGAGGATCGGGTTAACCGGTTCGTGATGGGTATACTTGTTATTATCCAGGCCATGTTATGAGAGATTGTCCGACGAGAGGTTGTGCATGTATAGTTCAGCCAGCGAGATCTATAACTGGTTCGTCATCATCAGTACGACCCCTGGGCAAGGTTCACATGCACCAGTCGGTCATAGTAGAGTTATAAGTAGAGCATCTATCTCGAGCGGTCCTCAGAACTGCATTTTTGCATTAGTGGGTCGACATGATCAAGAGTCATCACCTGATGTTGTTATAGGTATATTATCAGTCTCCTCATATGATGTATATGCATTGATTGATCCAGGTTCCACCTTATCGTACGTCACTCTATTAGTTACTAGTAAGTTTAGGATAGAACCTAAGTTGATTGAACCTTTTGAGGTGTCTACACCTGTTGGGGATCCAGTGATAGCTAGACGTTGTATAGTGTTCTACAGTAGAAGACATGACTGAGTTAGATATTGTAGAATTTGATGTTACAATGGGTATGGATTGGTTGGCTTTTTGTTATGCTAACGTTTATTGTAGATCAAAGATGGTTCGGTTCCAGTTTCCAAGGCAGCCAGTTCTGGAGTGGGAAGGTAATACTGCATCGCCGAGAGGTAGGTTTATTTCCTATCTCAAGGCAAGGAAGATGATAAGACAGGACTATATTTATCACTTAGTTGGGTACATGATGTGAAAGCAGAGTCACCTACCCTTCAGTCTATCTCGGTGGTTAATTAGTTTCCCGATAAGCTTCCAGGCCTTCCGCTAGAGCGGGAGATTGAGTTTTCTATTGACATATTACCAGATACCCAGACGGTATCTATTTTTCCTTATATAATGGAACATGCAGAGCTGAGAGAGTTGAAAGAACAACTAAGGGATTTGCTCGAAAAAGGCTTTATCAGACCAGTACAACACCGCGGGGAGCACCTGTGTTATTTGTGAGAAAGAAAGACGGATCCTTGCAGATATGTATTGATTATAGGTTGCTATGTGTTTCTCGAAGATAGACTTGAGGTATGAGTACCATCAGGTAAGGGTTAAAGAGAAAGATATTCCGAAGACATCATTCAGGACAAGATACGGCACTTTGAGATTCGCATTATGTCATTCTATTTGACCAATGCCCCAGCAGTATTAATGGATTTGATGAACCGTGTGTTCAGACCCTTTCTAGATATGTTTGTGATTGTATTTATAGGTGATATTTTGGTTTATTCCCATTCAGAGGCTGAGCATGCAGATCATTTGCATACTGTGCTCAAATTTCTACAAGAAAAAAAGTTGTACACAAAATTCTCTAAATGTGAATTCTGGTTGAATTTTGTAGCTTTACTTGGACATATTATTTTAGGTGAGGGTATCCGGGTTGATACACAGAAGATTGAGGCAGTGGAGACTTGGCCTAGACCCACGACACCGACGGAGGTTCGTAGCTTCTTGGGTTTGGCAGGTTATTACGGGAGATTTGTAGAGGGATTTTTCTTCTCTTTCAGCACCATTGACAAAGTTGACTCAGAAGGCAACTAAGTTTAAGTAGACTGATACTTGTGAGCGTAGTTTCAAGAAATTGAAGGACAGATTGACTTCAGCATCGGTTCTGACACTCTCATAGGGAACCGATGGTTATGCTATTTATTGTGATATTTCGGGCATTGGATTGGACTGTGTACTGATGCAGCATGGTAAGGTTGTAGCTTATGCTTGTAGACAACTAATAAAGCATGAGAAGAATTACCCGACCCACGATTTAGAGTTAGCCGCGGTGATTCATGCACTAAAGATGTGGAGGCACTATTTATATGGCATTCATGTTGATATCTATACGGATCATAAGAGCCTGCAGCATGTCTTCAAGTAAAAGAAATTGAATTTACATCAGAGGTGATGGTTGGAGTTACTGAAAGACTACGATATTGATATTTTATACCATTCAGGGAAGGTGAATGTAGTAGCTGACACCCTCAGCCATAGAACTATGGGTAGCCTATCATATTTACAGCCAGAGAAGAGAGATATAGCCCATGAGATTCATCAGCTAGCTAATTTTGGAGTTCTATTACTAGATTCCGGTAGTACCAGAGTTACTATTCAGGACACAACAACATCTTCTTTTGTAACTGAATTGAAGGAATGCCAGTACAAGGATCCTATGCTAGCTCATTACAGAGATACAACACCTCAAAAGGAGAAGACACCATTTTAGATTACAGGAGATGGATTCCTCAGATATTGAGGTCGATTATGTGTTCATAATGCGGCAGGATTGCGCTAGTAGGTTATAGGACAAACTCAATATTCTCATTTTTCTGTTCTTCTAGGAGTGACGAAGAAGTATCGTGATATCGGGGAAATATACTGGTGGGACAAAATGAAGAAGGATATGGCAGATTCTGTTGCTCAATGCCCTAATTGTCAGCAAGTTAAGATGGAGCATCAGAAACCGGTGGATTATTGTAGGCTATGGAGATTCCAACTTGGAAATGGGACGTAAGTAATATGGATTTCATCATAGGCTTACCTCGTACCTAGCGTAAGTGCCATTCTATATGGGTGATTGTTGATAGACTTACAAAATCAACCCATTTTCTTCATGTCAGGATTATGTATTCAGCAGAGGATTATGCAAGGCTTTACATTGAGGAGATAGTATGACTTCATGGTGTCCCTATATCTATTATCTCAGATATAGATGCTCAGTTTACAACTAATTTTTGGAGGTCCTTCCAAAAAGTATTGGGGACTCAGGTAAGTTATAGTACAACATCTCATCCCCATACAAACGGTCAGGTTGAGCATACTATTCCGACACTTGAGGATATGCTACGAGCTTGCGTGATAGACTTCAGGGGTAGCTGGGATGATTATTTTCCACTTATTGAGTTTGGATATAATAATAACTATCATTCCACCATTCAGATGGCTCCATACGAAGCTCTTTACAAACGAAAGTGTAGGTCACCTATCGGATGATTCTATGTTAGGGAAACTAAGTTAGTATGACCAGAGTTGGTACAACAGGTAGTTGAGGAGATTAAGCTTATACAGGAAAGGCTATTAGCAGCTTAGAGTCGTTGGAAGTCCTATGTAGATAATCGATGACGAGACTTGGAGTTTTAGGTAGAGGACCGGGTATTCCTAAAGGTGTCACTGATGAAAGGAGCTATGATAGTTGGTAAGAAATGAAAGCTTAACCCTTGGTACATTGGACCTTATAAGATCATACACAAAGTAGGCCACGTCGCATATGAGTTCGACTTGCCTTCCAACTTGTAGTATGTACATCCATTATTTCACGTGTCTACGCTTCGTAAGTGTATCATAGATCCCTCTATAGTCGTTCTAGTTGATGATGTTTAGGTCACAGAGCAGCGATCATATGAGAAAACACCCATTGCTATACTAGATAGACAAGTTCGAAGATTGAGAAATAAGGACGTAGCTTCGGTTAAAGTACTTTGGAGAAACAAGAATGTGGATGAGATGACATGGGAAGATGAAGAAGACATGAAGTCTAGGTATCGTCAGTTGATTCCACTTTTGGAGGAGGAGCAGGCTGAGACATTACAGCCTTTATGTACGTATATGATACTGGATTCGTATGTACATTACTGTCATTGGTCGTGTGATGCCATTGGTGTTATTGATGATTGTGGTCCCATGTGGCTTTGCATTGTTGGTTTTTCTGCGTAATCAGTTGGTGTAGTACCATTATAGAGGAGACTCTGCCAAAATTTCTATATATCTGTGGGAGTTTAACATTCGAGGATGAATGTTTCTAAGGGGGGAAGATTGTTACACCCTATGCCTTTCAAGGTGACGTATAATGAATATGAGACTTATTAATCGTGATTTAAATATTTGTAGAATCATAATATGACTATATATGATGTTTGGATATAAAATATAATGTTTGAGGAAAATCGGATTTAAGTTGCGGAAACACCGACTAAGGATTTGCCTTGTAATGAAGCTTTTTGAGCAATAAAGTTCATGTATTATATGAGGTGCTCTTGGGAAATATTATATACAAAATTGAAGTTCATGGAATTTAGTTTCCAATGCTCCTAACCTCTCATTCATACGACATCCAAATAAAAGGATATGAGCATCTGAAAAAGGGCCAATGCTAGGGTGGCAAACTAGAACCTCTTTGACTTTTCAAAATTTGATATATATAGGTCCTATGTCATTTTTCTCTTCATTTTTCATAGAACACGAAGAGATAAACCCCCTTAAATCTATCCCTAAGTTCTCTACAAGGGTTTTAAAGAAGATTAACATCCCTGGTACGAAATCAAGAAGCAATAACATTAGAATGATCCCTACGACGTAAGTATCATTATACCGCCTCTCTTTTTATTTGTAGATTGAGTTTTGGGAGGTACTTCATAGTTAATAAAACGCCTAATTTCTATATTTAAGCTTTTAAATATCAAGGAAGGTTTATAATTTTGTTTCCTAATAGTTAGAACTCACGGGACAGTGATCGAAAGTCGTGAGTTTGATTTATTCAACTTTTAGTAGACTGTTTTTGTAGTCCCCTCGTGTTGGCCTCTTGTACTTCTGATTTATTGAGTTTGGAAGGATAAAGGTTGTGGAGAAATTTCACATGTGGTTGGGTAGT
The DNA here is from genome assembly GCF_000390325.3 of Nicotiana tomentosiformis. Taxonomy (NCBI): domain Eukaryota; kingdom Viridiplantae; phylum Streptophyta; class Magnoliopsida; order Solanales; family Solanaceae; genus Nicotiana; species Nicotiana tomentosiformis. The sequence continues at coordinate 131,914,120 of NC_090819.1, forward strand.
GGGCTGGTCACTAGTCGTTCCAATTTCAGGCAAATTGATAACTTGTTGATTGGGTGTGTTAGGGTATATTTGGGTTTTTTGCTGTATTAAAGGTCCTGAATTGTAGTTATATTGTTTTTGAGTTGTTGATTGCACTGTGTTGTTGTCTCTCCTATGGTAGGCGTAAGGGAGCAGTAAAATCATGGTATATAAATGAGAGAGTCATTTGTAGCTTGACAATAGCTTCACTGTCGTTGTTGTAGATTAAGGCGCAATGAGCTGAGTTTAGCATTGTTATTGGAGAGATTTCTATAAGGTATGTTAAGGATATCCCTTCTTTCCTTTTGGCATAATCCATATGATACAAACAAAATGAGGAAACGAGCAACTTTCATAAATGCCTCTATTCATAGAAGTACTAGTGGTGCCTATGTTCTTGATTACCCATGTGTCCTATTATTATGTCGAATGTTCATGGGTCTCAAAAAAATACGTAAGTTGATAAAGTTTATCTGACGGCATATTGATCTTATGACATTCTGAGAGATCTTATTGACTTACTTCGTTATGCATTGCTCTCATTTAAACATGTACATTGACCCATGACCATATGGCGTTATATACGCGTATATTATATGTATATAGGTTATGGGGAAAGGTTAGGGCGTTATATACGCACCACCATCTGATCAGTTGGTATACATTGATGATTTCACCCATTGAGGTCGAGATGATATGATGGGATGCCCTCATAGGCTTGATGATATTATGTACACATATACATATGCATGATATGGTATTTTTATGCACATGCATGACATTATAATTGTATTAGGATTCGCAGAGCTATTTAGACTTACAAGTGGAGTCCTTTACTCCATGTTTCTTTTATGTCTTTATGTATTGGTTTTCATGCCTTATATACTAGGTACATTATTCGTACTGAAGTCCCTATTGCCTGGGGGCCTGCGTTTCATGCCCGCAGGTGCAGGTAGACAGGATAACGGTCCCCCTTCTTAGGATCCTTGCTCAGTGGGATTTGGTGTGCTCTATTTGATCCAGAGTTGTATTGGGTTTTGGTATGATACTTTTGTATACATATATTGGTATAACGGGGCCCAGTCCCATCCTTTATACAGTTGTACACTCTATTAGAGTTTTGTAGACAGCCATGTATTGTGGGATAGTATATGGCCTTATCGGCTCGCCCTACCGTATTCCGTATATATATCTTTTGGGCATGTTTTCTCCCGTATGTTATTCACACGATTCAGTAGTTTATTGCCACATGTTATACATGACCTACACTTATTTCATGTTTATATCTTAGATGTATAGTTAGGGGTGTTGGACGGGTAGGACTCATGCACTCGTCATGGCCCATCGATTTGGGTCGTGACACCATATGTTTCACCGAAATCACCAAAACATATGGGTATATAAGAAAGATTGTGGTTATTTTTCCCAAACATTTCAACAACCGAGAAGATATAGTCTGAATCAAATAATGGCAACACAGATATAATAATATAATGACAGTGATTTTTCAGAGGACTTCCATACTCAACTCATATACAGTACATGAATTTAGGCTTGTTTTCGAGTTCAACAATATAAGCTCAACGCTGATAAATGTGTCAGGTACAACTAGCATGAGGAATGCCAATTCTCTATGCCTACATGTAAAATATGCATGTCAAATGTAATGCATCACCCTCAATCACTAGGCACTATCAATCACTTAGCAGACTCAGTCACTCGGCACTCTCACTCACTTAGCACTTTACGGTACTTGCGCTCACTGCTGGTATGTCTTACTCCGAAGGCACATACAAGCGTGAATATAAAGCCAATATGGCCTACTCTAGCGTGCAGATCGATCCCATAATAAATTAGCCAATAAGGCCTGCTTCGGCGTAAATCCCAATCTATATTAATAATAATAATAATAGATATAAAGCCAATATGGCCTTCTGCGGCGTGTAGTCCGATCCCATAAATAGCCAATAAGGACTACTTTGGCGTGCACCCCGATCCATAATAATAATTATAGATATAAAGCAATTATAGCCTACTGCGACGTATGAATCGATCCCATAAATATCACTCACAATCTGGCTCTCAGGGCTCAACCCAGTCATCAATCTCTCAAGTCTCAAGCGCTGACAATCTCGTACTACTCAGCCCAACAATGATAATATGTGATGTAATAATGAATGATGAACAGAGACTGAGATATGATACGCAAATGAAGAATCATGACTGAGCATTTAAATACTGTTAAAGCAGATAACTCAAAACAACAGAAATAACATCGTTAGTCTCAACCGAATAAGCACATAGCCTAAACATGATTTCGAACATGATTCACAACTCAATTACTTTAACACGTAGGAGTTACACAAATACAAACGAGACTAGGTAATTACATAGTACCACATAATCATCTGAGCTGTAATTACCACGGTGCATGCCTACACGCCGGTCACCTAGTGTAACGACCCGGTCGATCGTTTCGAGAGTTGTGACCCTGTTCACCTATTTACTGATCCATTTATGCTTTATAGCTGTTATATGACTTATTGAGTTAGTTGGTTTGGGTCCGAAGTGAATTCAGAGTGAATTGAGACACTTAGTCTCTTAAAAGACAGCTTAAGTTGGAAACGTCGATCGGATATCAACTTATGTGTAAACAACCTCGGATTGGAATTTTGATTTTTCCGTTAGCTCCGTTGAGTGATTCTAGACTTAGGAGCGTGTTCGGATTTTTATTTGGAGGTCGGGAGTATAATTAGGCTTGAAATGGAGAATGTCGAATTTTTGGGAAGTTTGACTAGGGGGTAGACTTTTTGATAGCGGGGTCGGATTCTGATTTCAGAAGTTGCAATAGGTTCGTGGGGGTCATTTATGACTTGTGTGAAAAAATTCAGGTCAATCAGACGTGATTTGATAGGTTTCGGTGTCGTTTGTAAAATTTGGAAATTTTGATGTTCATTAGGCTTGAATCCGTGTGTAATTCATGTTTTTGATGCCGTTGGAGGTGATTTGAAGATTCGACTAAGTTCTTATAATGTTTTAAGACGTGTTGGTATATTTGGTTGAGGTCCCGAGGGCCTCGGGTTGATTTTGGGTGATTAACGGGTCAGGATTTGAAGTTGTAAGACTGCTGAAGTTTGGACTGAGCTGGTGTAATCGCACCCGTGGAAGTCTCATCACATGTGCGTGTCCGTAGAAGCGAGAAAAGCGGATGCAGAAGCGGCCACGGATGCTTTGGTCATAGGCCCAGATGCGGACATGCGCGCGGAGAGGAGGTTTGCGCAGGAGCGTATGTTGGGCGCAGATGCAGAGAATGGCGCACTTGCAAGGGCTGTTCCGCACATGCGGTTAGTGAAGAATTGTGATATGGGCGCACCTATGAGTCCGCAGAAGCGGCCAAGTTGCCGCATGTGCGAAAATCCTGGCCAGAATGTTTAAAAACAAGGGTTCGCGATTTTTGTCTGATTTCATCATTTTGGACTCGGACTTAGGCGATTTTGGAGAGGGTTTTCGAGGGGATTCTTGAGGTAAGTTTCTTGTACTTGTTTTTTATCAATAATTATGTTTCCCCACTAATTTACCACCTAGATGGTGTGTTTTTGAGGTATAATTTGGGGGTTTGAGGCTAGGGATTTGGAAAGTTAATTTTATGGATTTGAATGACCAATTGGTGTCGTCTTTTGGTAAATTTGGTATGGTTAGACTTGTGAGTGAATGAGCTTCTGGATTTTCTGACTTTTATCGGATTTAAAGACGTGGGCACGGGGGCCCGGGAGCTGGGTTTGGGCCGATTTCGGATTTTTGGCTATAATTTGTATTTTTCTTGTGGAATTGATTCCTTTAGCCTATATTGATTGTATTGTACTGTTTGTGGCTAGATTTGGGACGTTTTGAGACCGATTTGAGGGGCAAGGGCTTTTTGGAGTAGAGTTTATCCCGGATTGAGGTAAGTAACACTTTCAAACATGGTTCTGAGGGTTCGAAACCCCGAATTATGTGTTATGTGATTGGTATTGGGGTGCGCACATGCCAAGTGATGTGCACCGTGAGCATTGTGACCTAGTTGACTCCGTGGCACTGTATAGTAATTCTATCTTGTTGAAATCCATATTTTCATCATGTGATAAAGTAATTGAGTTTTCACTCATGCTGGATATCATGCTTAGGCTTTATGCCGGTACTATTGGGATCATAGTGGTCGTTTCTTGCAGTTGTCTTATTGATTTCATTGATATTTCATACTCAGTCATATTCATTCATTTCATATCTTATCTCAGTCTCTGAAGTTATTTATCGATGCATCATATCATTATTTTCGGTCTAGTATTATGACAATGTGAGCCCGTGAAAGAGAACCCGAAGAGATTGATGACTGAGTGAGGCTGAGTGCCTGATTCTGAGTAACATATATGGTATCCGGCTACACACCGTAGCCGTTATACAAATTTATGATAGCGCTTGGGCTGAAGGAGCCCTTATGGATTCTGCACACACACCCAGTGAGCACGGTTGATATTATTGAGGGATGGATTTTCGCTGGACATGGATCTTGTTCGAATTATTTTATGCATGGAGATAGATCTTCTCCACGGGCTGGATTTTCCCTACTCGGTATTGGGAGACTGATGGTCAGTGATGTATATATTACGGGGTGGATCTTCCTTGGGCTGTTTGGGCCATATATAGTATCGAGTGATTGAGCATTTGGGAGTGTGAGCATATGAGGCTATCAGCATGGTGCATCATATCCAACATGTGCATTGGCATGGTAGAAGTAGAGGAGCTACGTATTTCATATCATTTAGATTGATCTATTTTATTGTTTTAAGATATCTATGGAACTTGAAAGTATGTCTACATTTTCTGCATTGTCATTTTTTGTATTGAGTTGTGTCGGTTGAGTTCATCACTACTTTCTCCCCATATTTTGGGTTTGTTACTTACTGAGTTGGTTGTACTCACACTACAATCAGGTACTTCTGGTTACGACGGCTGCTGATTGAGGAGACAGGATCTCGGAGACTATCAAGGTAGCTGCATGGCGTTCACATGCTTATATTTTTAAAGCTTTTACTGTTTTGAGATAGTTGAGTAGTGCCTTGCCTAGTTCCACGATAGACGCTATCACGTCGGTTGGTTTTTGGGTCGTGACAAATTGGTATTAGAGACTGGGTTAGATAGGTCTCACGAGTCATGAGTAGGTTTAGTAGAGTCTTGCGGATTGGTACGAAGATGTCTGTACTTATCTTCGAGAGGCCGGTGAACCCTTAGGAAATTTCACATTCTTGTATTCTTGTCGTGCGGATTATTGGTTCCGGTAACTAAACTTCTGTTATTCTATTCTCTCAGAAATAGTGAGGACACGTACTACTGGGCAGCATGGACAGCCACCAGTACCACCAGCTAGGGCTGCGAGAGGTCGAGGTCGTGGTAAAGGCCGCGGAAGGTGAGGAGGTGCAGCTCGCACAGTAGCTAGGGCAACACCTGCAGATACACCGGTTGCCCCAGTTCAAGAGAAGGTTCCAGTTGTGGACGAACCTGTGGGACCAGCTCAGGCACTAGCTGTGCCCATTATGATTCCCGGCCTTTAGGAGGCTTTGGACTAGATATTGACAGTTTGCACTAGCCTTGCTCAGGTGGTTTCGGATTAGGATGCACCTCCCACTTCTCAGGTCGGGGGAGGTACTCATACCCCTATTTCCCATACTCTAGATCAGGTAGTGTAGGAACTTCAAATACCGGGGGCTTTACCAGCCCAGCCGGCTGCAGTTGCTCAGGCCCCAGTAGTCCCCGTTATGGCAGACGATAAGTAGGGGAGGCTTGAGAGATTTTGGAGGCTTCGACCTCCAACATTTAGTGGTGCTAAAATAAAAGATGCTTAGGGCATTCTAGATAGGTTAGAGTGGATGCTTCAGACAATGGGTATTCTGGAGAACAGTGGGGTCTCGTTTACTACTTTTTAGTTTTTTGGGGCTGCCTTCAGATGATGGGAGGCTTATGAGAGGGGCAGGCTGGTCGGTGCGGCACCACTTACATGACCGGAGTTCTCTGTTCTTTTCTTGGAGAAGTTCGTGCCGCAGTCTCGCTGAAAGGAGCTGCGCAGACAGTTTGAGTAGCTTCGTCAAGATGGTAAGTCTGTGACACAGTACGAGATGGGGTTTTCTGAGTTGGCTCATCATGCAGTTTGGCTAGTTCCCACTAATTAGGAGAGGATTAAGAGGTTCATTGATGGCCTCACATATCAGTTGCAGTTGCTTATGCTACAGAGAGGGTATCTGGTGCTATTTTTGATGAGGTCGTTGACATTGCTTGGCAGATAGAGATGGTCCATAGCCAGGAGCATGGAGAGAGGGAGGCCAAGAGGCCTCGTGGATCTGGTGATTTTAGCGTTGTTCCTTCAGCGGGTCAGTTTTACCGTGGCAGGGGTCGTCCTTACAGGCACGCTTAGACAAGTCGTCCAGTTCACCGTGGTGCATAATCCAGCCATGGTTCATATAGTTATCATCAGGTCCAGGCATCTCTCAATTCCCTACCAGCTTAGAGTTCATCACATGCACCATCAGTTCAGGGCTCATCGGCACCGGGATCTTCTAGCGGCTATTTTGGTGCTCGGGGATCCCTCCAATCCCCACCGCCATTCGCATGGAGAGGTTGTTTTGCATGTGGAGATATGGGTCACCTCAAGAGGTATTGTCTCTGCCTTATGGGAGGTCCATCTCAGCCATCTTGGGGTGGAGCTCAGTTAGTTAAGGGTCGTCCTAGAGGGGGAGGCCGATTAGGTGGCGGTCAGGACCGATTCTATGCTATTCCTGCCAGACCATATGTTGTTGCTTTAGACGTAGTAATCACAGGTATTGTCTCGGTTTTCCACAGGGAGTCCTTTGTACTCTTTGACCCTAATTACACTTATTCATATGTATCATTGTATTTTGCTCATCATTTGGATATGCCCCGTGAGTCCTTATTTTCATCTGTTCATGTCTCTATGATGGTGGGCGATACTATTACTGTGGACCACATATATCGGTCGTGTGTAGTGACCATTGGGAGTCTCGATACTAGAGTTGATCTCCTATTGCTTAGCATGGTTGATTTTGACGTAATCTTGGGTATGGATTGGTTGTCTCCAAGTCATATTGTTCTAGATTATCACGCTAAGACTGTGACATTGGTGATGCCGAGGTTACCGAGGCTTGAGTGGAGAGGTTCTCTAGACTATGTTCCCAGTAGGGTGATTTCGTATTTGAAGGCCCAGCGGATGGTTGGGAAGGGTTGTTTATCTTATTTGGACTTTGTGAGGGATGTTAGTGTTGATGCCCCTACTATTTATTATGTTCCGGTGGTGGGGGACTTTCCGGATGTGTTTCCTACAGACTTGTCGGGCATACCGCTCGACAGTGATATTGACTTCGGTATTGACTTGGTGCCGGGCACTCAGCCCATTTCTATTCCATCATATCGCATGGCACCAGCTAAGTTAAAGGAATTGAATGAGGATCTTTAGTAACTCCTTGATAAGGGGTTGATTAGGCCTAGTGTGTCACCTTGGGGTGCACCGTTATTGTTTGTGAAGAAGAAGAATGGTACTATATGAATGTGCATTGATTACAGGCAGTTGAACAAAGTTACAATCAAGAACAATTATACTTTGCCGCGTGTTGATGATTTGTTTGACCAAGTTCAGGGAGCGATGGTGTTCTCCAAGATTGATTTGAGGTCTGGATATCACCAGTTGAAGATTCGGGACTCGGATATTCTAAAGACCGCATTTAGGACCCGTTATGGTCATTTTGAGTTTCTTGTGATGTCTTTTGTGCTGACCAACGCCCAAGCAGCGTTCATGCATATGATGAACAGTGTGTTTCATCCTTATCTTGACTCATTTATCATAGTATTCATTGATGATATCCTGGTGTACTCTCGTAGCTAGGAAGAGCATGCCCAGCATTTGACTGTTGTATTGCAGAGATGCCAGAGATGGGACTATTGGGGATGATGGGGTATGCAGGGTCGAATTTATGTGCCCAATGCGGATGAGCTAAGTGAGTTGATTCTTAAGGAGGCCCACAGTTCGCGGTACTCTATTCATCTGGGTGCCGCGAAGATGTATCAGGACTTGAGGCAGCACTATTGGTGGATGAGAATGAAGAAGGATGTTGTGGGGTTTGTATCTTAGTGCCTTAACTGTCAGCATGTGAAGTATGAGCATCAGAGACTGGGTGGATTGCTTCAGAGGTTCAAGATTCCCCGGTGGAAGTGGGAGCGGACCACCATGGATTTTGTAGTTGGACTCCCACGGACTTCGAGGAAGTTCAATGTTATTTGGGTGATTATGGATCGGCTGACCAAGTCTGTGCACTTAATTCCAGTTGGTACTACCTATTATGCGGAACGGTTGGCTGAGATTTACATCAGAGAGATTGTTCGTATTCACGGGGTACTAGTTTCCATCATTTCAGACAGAGGAACGCATTTTACATCGCAGTTTTGGAGACTCGTGCAGCGAGAGCTGGGCACTCAGGTTGAGTTGAGCCCAACATTTCACCCTCAAATGGACGGACAGTCTGAGCGCACTATTCAGATATTGGAGGACATTCTACGCGCTTGTGTCATTGATTTTGGGGGTTCTTGGGATCAGTTTCTGCCACTCGCAGAGTTTTCCTAGAACAACAGCTACAAGTCGAGCATTCAGATGGCTCTATATGTGGCTTTGTATGGGAGATGGTGTAGATCTCTGGTGGGTTGGTTTGAGCTGGGGGAGGCTAGACTGCTGGGTACTTACTTGGTTCAGGATGCTTTGGACAAGGTTAAATTGATTTAGGAACGGCTTCGCACGGTGCAGTCCAGATAGAAGAGCTATGCCGATAGGAAGGCCCGTGATGTGCCTTACATGGTTGGGGAGAGGGTTCTGCTGAAGGTTTCACCCAAGAAGGGTGTTATGAGGTTCAGGAAAAAGGGTAAGTTGAGCCCTCAGTTCATTGGGCCTTTTGAGGTACTTCAGAGGATTGGGGAGGTGGCTTACAAGCTTGCCTTGCCACCTAGCTTGTCGAGTGTGCATCCAGTATTTCATGTTTCTATGATCCGGAAGTAGTTAGATGATCCCTCTCAGTTGGATTTTGATTTGACTTATGATGTGGAGCCAGTGACCATTTTGGATCGGCAGGTTCGGAAGTTGAGGTCAAAGGATATAGCTTCAGTGAAAGTGCAATGGGGAGGTCAGCCCGTGGAGGAGGTTACATGGGAGATCGAGCGGGAGATGCGAAGTAGATATCCACACCTATTTGAGACTCCAGGTATGTTTCTAGACCCTTTCGAGGATGAACGTTTGTTTAAGTAGGGGAGGATGTAAAGACTCGGTCGGTCGTTTTGAGAGTTGTTGCCATGTTCCCCCATTTATTGCTCCATTTGTGCTCTATAGCTGTTATATGACTTATCGGGTTAGTTGGTTCGGGTCCGGAGTGAATTTAGAGTGAATTGAGACACTTATTCTCTTAATTGAAAGTTTAAGTTGGAAAAGTCGACCAGATATCGACTTATGTGCAAACGACCTTGGATTGGAATTTTGATAGTTCTGTTAGATTTGTTGGGTGATTCTAGACTTAGGATCTTGTCCGGATTTTTATTTGGCGGTCGGGAGTAGAATTAGGCTTGAAATAGCGGAAGTCGAATTTTTGGGAAGTTTGACCGGGGGGTTGACTTTTTGATATCAGGGTCGGATTCCAATTCTGGAAGTTGTAGTAGGTTCGTGGGGTCATTTATGACTTGTGTACAAAATTTGAGGTCAATCGGACGTAATTTGATTGGTTTCGATGTTTCTTGTAGAATTTGGAAATTTTGTAGTTCATTAGGCTTGAATCCGTGTGTAATTCATGTTTTTTATGTTGTTGGAGGTGATTTGAAGATTTGAATAAGTTCGTATGATGTTTTAAGACGTGCTGGTTTGTTTCGTTGAGGTCCCGGGGGCCTCGGATTGATTTCGTGTGATTAACGTGTCAAGATTTGACGTTGTAAGTCTGCTGAAGTTTGGACTCAGCTGGTGTAATCGCACCTGCGGAAGTGTCATCGCAGGTGCGTGTCAGCAGAAGTGAGAAAAGGGGCCGCAGAAGCGGCCAAGGATTCTTTCGTCAGAGGCCGCAGATGCGGGCATGCGCGCGCAGAAGCGGTTTGCCTAGGAGCACACATTGGGAGCATATGCGAAGAATGGAGCACCTATGAGGGCTGTTCTGCACATGCAGTTGGTGCAGAAGCGGGCTATGGGGCGCACTTGCGAGTCCGCAGAAGCGGCCAAGTTGCCGCAGGTGCGAAAAGCCTGGGCAGAATGTTTAAAAACAAGAGTTCGTGATTTTTGTCTCATTTAAACATTTTGGACTCGGACATAGGTGATTTTGGAGAGGGTTTTCGAGGGGATTCTTGAGGTATGTTTCTTGTACTCGCTTTTTATCAATAATTATGTTTCCTGACTGATTTCCCACCTAGATGGTGTGTTTTTGAGGTGTGATTTGGGGGTTTGAGGCTAGGGATTTGGATAGTTAATTTTGGGGATTTGAATGACCAATTGGTGTTGGATTTTTGTAAATTTGGTATGGTTAGACTCGTGAGTAAATGAGCTTTCGCATTTTGTGACTTTTGTCGGATTTTGAGACGTGGGCCCGGGGGCCAAGTTTTGGCCGATTTTGGATTTTTGCTAGAATTTCGTGTTTGTTTGTGGAATTGATTCATTTAGCCTATATTGATTGTATTGTAACGCTTGTGGCTAGATTCGGGACGTTGAAGACCAATTTGAGGGGCAAGGGCATTTTGGAGTAGAGTTTAGCCCACATTGAGGTAGGTAACACTTTCAAACTTGGTTCTGAGGGTTCAAAACCCCAAATTATGTGTTATGTGATTGGTATTGAGGTGACGCACATGCCAATTGATGGGTGTGCAGGCGTGCACCGTGAGAATTATGACCTGGTTGACTCTATGGCACTGTATAGTGGTTCTATCTTATTGATATATGTGTTTTCATCATGTGATAAAGTAATTGAGCTGTCACTCATGCTAGATATCATGTTTAGGCTTTATGCCCGTACTGTTGGGACTCATAAGCGTCGTTTCTTGCAGTTGTCTTATTGATTTCATTGATATTTCGTACTCAGTCATATTCATTCATTTCATATCTTATCTCACTCTTTGTTGTTATTTATCGATGCATCATATTATTGTTTTCGGGCTAGTATCATGACACTGTGAGCCCGTGAGAGAGAGACTAGAGGGATTGATGACTGAGTGAGGTTGAGTGCCTGATTATGAGTGACATTTATGGGATCGGGCTGCATGCCGCATCGGTTATACTGATTTATGATAGCTCTTGGGCGGAAGGAGCACTTCTGGAGTCTGCATACACCCCCACTGAGCACGGTTGATATTATTGAGGGATGGATCTTCCCTGGACATGGATCTTGTCTGAAGCATTTTATACATGTAGATGGTTCTTCTCCACGGGATTGATTTTCCCTACTCGGTACGGGGAGACTGATGGTCAGTGATGTATATATTCCGGGATGGATCTTCCCTGGGTCGTTTGGGCAATATACAGTACCGAGTGATTGAGCATTTGGGAGTGTGAGCACATGAGGCTATCAGCATGGTGCAATATATACAGCATGTGCATTGGCATGGTAGAAGTAGAGGAGTTATGTTTTTCATATCATTTAGATTGATCCATTTTACTGTTTTAAGATATCTATCAAACTTGAACGCATGTCTACATTTTCTACACTGTCATTTTTTTATTGAATTGTGTGGGTTGAGTTCGTCACTACTTTCACCCCACAGTTTGGGTTTGTTACTTACTGAGCTGGTTGTACCCACGCTACACCCTACACCTCATGGGCAGATCCAGGTACTTCTAGTTATGGCGGCTGCTGATTTAGGAGACAGGATCTCAGAGAATATCGAGGTAGCTGCATGGCGTTCGCAGGCCTTGACTCTTCTTCATTATCTTTATCTGTACATTAGTTTTTACTCTTTAGACATTGTAGTAGAGTGTATTCTGACATAGATGCTCATGTACTCGGTGACACCTCAGTTTTGGGATAGATTGTATTGTGTTGCGGGTTATTTCGGTTCCAAAAAGGGTTTTCTTAAATATTAATTGCTTCCTCCTATATTTTTAAAGCTTTTACTGTGTTGAGATAGTTGAGTAGTGGCTTGCCTAGTTCCACGATAGGCGCCATCACCACGGTTGGTTTTTGGGTCGACCCAACACCAACCATATAACACGTATTTCAGGGGTTTTGAAACCTCAACACCAAGTTTAAAAGTGTTACTTACCCCGAACAAGTCAAATCCAATACCTAGCAAGCCAATCAATACTCTAGAAATGTCATTCCGCACGTATCAACCTCGGAATGGTTTGAAACTAGCCAAAAGCAACTCAAATACATAAATAATGCCTAATGAAATATTCCCAAATGATAAAGGTTGAATCTTTACACATTTTCTCAAAGTAAACCGAAAGGTCAAACCCGGGCTCGCACCTTAGTACCCGACAAAACTCACAAAATCCGACAACCCATTCAATTACAAGTCCAACCATACTAATTTCACTCAAATCCGACTCTGAATCCATGTTCGAACCTCATAAAGTCACTCTACGAAAGATTAGACAAACCCCCCCCCCCCTAATTTCTCCTTTGAAATCATTAATTAAATGCCAAAAATGAAGATAGAGTCATGAAATATAATCAAAAGAGAGTAGAAAATGATTACCCCAATCCATGTGCTGAAAATCGCATCCAAAATCATCCAAATCCGAGCTCCCCAACTCAAAATGTGTTAAAATGAACAAAACCCTCGACTTATAACTTCTGCTCAACTATTTTCACATTTACGAACAAAATGCTGCTTCTGTGACGTCGCTACTGCGACAACTCGCCCGCTTCTTCGGAAACCACTCTAGCCCCATTCATTCGCACATGCGGACAAAGTCCCGCTTCTGCGCATTCGTAGGTGCGACAAGAAATGCGCATATGCACAACATGCCACACCTGCGATCCGAAGCCCGCATATGCGCCATCGCAGATGGGTTGAATCTTCCGCATCTGCGGACTCCAGCTCCCAACTCCACTTTCCGCTTATGCGACATCTTTGCCACTTTTGTAGCTCCGCACCTGCACCCATAGTTTCAAAGGTGCGGTCACACCAGAACCCCTGCCAAACCAGCATAGCCAAAATTATCCAAAACGATACTAAACTCGTCGGAAACTAATCCGAGCCCCCCAGGACCCCCACTGAATATACCAAAAAGTTCCATAACATAACATGGACTTACTCGAGGCCTCAAATCTCTCAAACCAAACCGGAATGACCTCAAATTTTTCACACATAACCCAAATGACATAACAAAAGTATTTCAATTCTCGGGGCTATGATCCGAATCTGATATCATCAAAGTCAACTCCCGCTCAAGCTTATGAACATTCCAATCCTTCAAATTGCCAACTTTTGTCAATTAGTGCTGAAACATTCTAGAAACATGAAATTGCAAATCCAGGAATACATCCAAGTGAAAAATCACCATCCGGACCTAACAGAACCATTAAAACTCTAATATGGGATCAAATACATGAAAGTCAAACTTGGTCAACTCTTCCAACTTAAAGTTTCTAACATGAGAATCGTTCCTCCAAATTAATCCCGAATCAAATGAAAATCAAAATCGGTGATACACACAAGTACTAACACATCATACGGAGCTACTCATGCCCTCAAACCACTGAGCGAAGTACAAATGCTCAAAACGACCGGTCGGGTCGTTACGTTCTCCCCAATTAAACATACGTTCGTCCTCGAACATGCCAAAAGTCATTCCAAAGCCATCAAATCGTTGTGTAACTCACCTTGCACATACCTGGGGGTGATCCCGTCACCCCAATCCATGTAAGCTTGACAACACAATATAACTAAATTTCATTACTTCAACCTTAGACAGTAAATATTAGAACCCAATCTGGAATTCCATACAAGACCCAAATCTCGCATCTACACAATGTTTAAGTCTCAACAAGCTGTATCAAGTCATTACCATAACCCAAGATATATTTACATGATATACCACATAACGCGCATCCCCACATCAGTAATTTCTGACCACAATAGCTTCACAAAAACAAGTCTGACACTGGTAACAAACCTCATATCAACTAAAACCTTATTCCAACCCTTCGTACACTGCCAGTGGTGAGTGAAACACGTAGAAACTCATAACCACTCATCAACTCAACATGTCACGGTGCTCTCCCTCGCTCGACAAGAACCATAACCAATTTTAAGCTGATTAGTGATAATAAATATACTGCAATCAAATCTGATAGCACCCATTCTAGGTCCAATGACCTCATCTCATCAAATACAGTCACTCTGTTGACATGTCACAAAAATATAACCTTAAGTCACAAACCGTGCAATCCGTGCATCAATACGCAACAATTTAAATTCACCCAAAAATAAAAAATGACTCAAATGAAAGAACCCCTCAAGTTTAATAGAGACCACCACAAGCGCAACGCTAAGAACCCACTACACATAGTAGAACCAAAGCACACGAATTTATCCCAAAGGATCATATCCCAACATAACCCAACTGCAAGACGTGACACCATCCAACACTGGTCCATATGAAATACCTCACGGCACAATGTTCAAAATTAACAATCACATGCAATTTGAAATCAAGCACAAGAAGTGCATGACCATAACCATAGAGAAGCGAATAACACAATATACCACAGCACTTAAAGACCATAAGCAAGGCACAATCGACCATTCAACACCCCAATAACCATCTCGCTCGAATTCCGCTACAAGGCCCAAATAGAACCACCTTATGTGTGTATATAACAAACAAATCTCAACCCCTCGTAGCATAGAAGAGTAACTCATAGAACATATCAGAAAATGAACAAGCTCAACTCTAACTGAATGACACACCCCTCAACACTAACAGATTTAAGTCAACAAATTCGACCTGGTGTAGAGTACACATATTCTTTGGGCCTACCAATGGCCTCTAAATCGATTATCATCCTTCCGAAATAGATAGATAACCCTCCCAAATATCCGCTGAAACATATCCATAATACATATCATTAGTTGTCTAACTCTGGTCATATATTTATAGTCTGCAACTAAGGAATAGTCCCCCCTCTAAGAATTCAGTCTCCCAATCACGAGAATACAGAAATCACCATATCTGGTCCCAATTCCATCACTTGAACGAATAACACCTCCCTTATACACAATTATCTCACGAGAAATACTTCTATCATTCTTTTGTGCCATACTAAGTAGTAATAGCATTTATCTAATCATCTGAAACCATCCATGTTATCCAAAATTCATGACCTTCCCTACAAATCTGAATTGCCACCTTGTACATGCAAATCTCAATCCCACAGGACACACCGCATCTATCATGCCGTCATGTGAAATGCACGAGAATCTCATTATCAACTCTGAGTCACAAGTTAAATACATACACAATTAGCTAAAAACCTTCCACTTGATCCCATCCAGGAGAAAATTACAGTAAGCAATATACTCCTCATTCTGGTAGAAAATATCTATCTCAACACGTGGTAGAAATCATCAAGAACTCTGCGGAACCCATATTCATATAACCAAGTCATCAGAACTAGATCCCTCTAACTCAACCAAGTCACGCAGGCCGCCAAACATAAAAGTATTACCAAAAACACCTGTAAAGCCTCATCAGATTGTAAGAACCAAGCATACAATTACCATACTAATCGAACCTACTACAAAATTATCCTATTTCCTGCGAGTTTCTTCTAAATTGCCTTCAAGTTAGAACTTCTCATCGCAAACACGATGAACAAAAATCCTCCAGCTCAAATTCTTCTTTGTGAATGCGAGTACCCCTATGCTCTCGCGACGAAGAACACTAGAACCAGCAACAACAACAGCCAAAACATGGAAAAAGGATATGAAACTACCTCAAAACTCACCCGGGGCCCCTACGACCCTGTCCAATCACACCAACAAGTCCCAATACCTTATCCGAACTTATCCAAAAGCTTGAAACGCCAAGAATAACATCAAAACCATGAATTGATGATCAAAATTCTTCTTTGAACTTTTAAACTTTCAAACTTCACCGAACACGTCGGAATTACACTTAAACATTCCGGAATGATGCCAAACTTTATGTGCTAGTGACAAATCATGATATGAACCTATTCCAAGGCTCAGAATCCCAAACAGACATCGATAACACGAAAATCCACTTCGAACCAAACATAAAAAATTCTAAAACCTTTAAAATGCCAATTTCCACAACAAGCGCCAAAATGCTCCCGGAACACCTGATACTCAATCAGAACGTACGCCCAAGTTTGAAATTATCATACGAACCTATTGAAACATTAAAATTCTGATGTCGAGGTCTTTTAATCAAAAGTCAAACCTTGGTCAACTCTTCCAACTCAAAGCTTTCGAATTGAGAATTTTCCATCCGAATCAACTCAGAACTTCCCAAAATTAAACTCCGACTAAGCGTACAAGTCATAAAACATGAAGTGAAGCTACTCAAGGCCTCAAACCACCGAACGATGCGCTATAGGTCAATACGACCGGTCGATTCATTACAATATTGTCTATTGCACAACCTCTAGCTGCATGTTGTAATACATAAAAGAAGTGTTAAGGAAAAAAAAATTAAAGCATTAATAGTTGATCGGCAAAAAGGTAGCTTCATTGCATAGATGTATATGAAAGTGTCTTAAATCACTCACACAAAATGAATTTGTCTAAAAACTAACACAAACACAAATTACACTAATAAAACTAATAAGGGTCCATCATTCCCGTGAAGATATCCACTACAAATATTTCCCTGAACAACTCCATTCACTTGTCATTAAGCTGCACTAATTTTGATACAATAATAAAAGACATAATTAGTTATTAAAGAAACCAGAAGAATGAGTAAAACATAATAGATGGCATATTTAATTTACCTTTGCTGAATGGGTGGCTCATCCATAATACGCTCCCAGGACCATTTCTTCGTAAGCACAACTTTGCCTAAGTTTGTAAAATGGCTAATTGTTATCAAATTCCTATGCATCATGAGTGCGAGGGGTTGTAAAACTTCTTATAGTTTCCCATCATCATACAAATTGACATTGCTATCGTAAATTCGAATAAAACTCTCTGTTTAATGGAAAATAACACGCACAAAATACTTTTTTATCAATTTTCCACACACATTACAACACCTTAGCCTTGCACCACTCCACAGCCCCAGGTTTTGGCATACTTCCTTGAGGATATACCATTAGGGGTGTAAGGCACAAGTCTTGGCAAGAATCAACTTTCTCAAAAAGGTCTATCATTCCCATCATTACTGGCAACCTCCTTGATCTTATTCCATGTAGTGCACATGTTGTTGCATAATGCAACATTCATAACAACAAGACTATGCGCATAAAGGTGTGGACATTGTATGTTTTGTACACACATTAGTGCCAATAGTTGCTCCACATGCTAAATATTATAAAAGTGTACGTTAAATATGGAGCTACTAAAAAAAGAAATATATGCAGTGATTAAGGGACTTGCAAATGATTAGGGACTTTCAGTTTCCTCATCTTACTTGCAGAAATTAGGGAATTCCTCAATCTGCTTTGCAGTCTTGTAAGTCTGTACCAAGGTGACTTAACTAGTTTAGAAGGGCTCTCATTCTGATTTTGCATCTCCCCAAGAATCTTCAACACCTTATCTAATTTGTCATTCACAACCTTCAACTCTTCGCGTACATCTACATCACTTGGTTGAGCATTGCACGTCCTGAATAGTCATCCTCTACTAATACTAGAAAAACCACCAACTAATGGTGAACCAGGAATACTCCTACCCAAAGGGTCATCATCGGCAAAGTCAACTTCTTCACTAATCTCTATGCTCACTGCACCAGGTGCCTTTTTAATGGAGGTTACCTATTCTAAATCAACCACTAGCTAGTCGATTATAGGATCTACTACCTCATAGTTGTATGGTACCAAATTCTTCACGTAGTCTATATCCATCGCACGTAGGATAGAAATAAGGTAAGGGTGCACCTCCTAAATTATAGCATAGATAGAAGTCAATAGACAATAAATACAAAACAATAGACACGAGGTCTATGATAATCACCTACTTTGGTTGAGTCTAATCTACTAGTGGAGTTTTATTGCACCCCCTATCTTACCACATCAGGGTCATCAACGCTCTACTTAAAGGGATACCAATCAAGGCCAAATATCACTTTCTTATTGTGCCATCTCAACATCCTTGTAAGCGGCATAAATACAACATTTGATTTCTTGGCATTACGACCAAATAGCGAAATTGCTTCGTATGCCCATGCCTTTATTTTTTGAATGAACAAAAAATATTAATTTTTGTCTGCAGCAAATACAATAATAGTATCAATTGCAAAGAACTTTTGAGAAGGTTTTTTAATACTTACTAGGAATGCCCATAGGAAGCCGTAGAGGGCATAATTAGCCAATTTGGAGTTTTTACTAGAGATTTTATTTTCCTTTCTCTTTCTCACATATGATTTGTAAACTGGAAACATGACCTCCTTCAAGTAATGAATTGTAAACTGAACACACTTCGTGCCACATGGGAACTTCATGAAAACTTCTAAATTGTCAGCCATACAAATCCACATCTTATAGTAACGACCCAGTCGATCGTTTTGAGAATTTAAGTCTCGTCCGGTGGCATAAGGCCCTAAGCAGCTTCGTATTATGTTCCTGCACTTTGCATGCGTGGTTGAATTCAATTATCGGGTGATTCGAAGTGATTTGGGACACTTAGTCCCTAAATGAGAGCTTAAGTCTTAGAATTTGTACCGTAGTCGGAACTTTGTGAAGACGGATCCGGAATGGAATTTTGTCAACTCTGTTAGCTCCGTTGAGTGGTTTTGAGCTTAGGAGCACGTCCAAAATGTGTTTTGGAGGTCTGTAGTAGATTTAAGCTTGAATTGGCAAAAGTTAGATTAACGGCGATTTCGGTCGATAGTGGAAGTTTTGATATCGAGCTCGGAAAAAGTGGTTGTGGGCTTGTAGTGTGATTTGTGACCTGTATGCAAAATTTCAGGTCATTTGGACGTGGTTTGATAGGTTTCGGCATCGATTGTAGGAATTTAAAATTTCAAGTTCTTTAAGTTTGAATTGGAAGGTGATTCGTGATTTTAGCATTAGCTGATGTGATTTGAGGGCTCGACTAAGTTCGTATCATGTTTTAGGATTGGTTTGTATGTTTGGTTGAGGTCCCGGGGGGGCTCGGGTGAGTTTTGAGTGCTTAATGGATCAAAAGTTGGATTTGTGTTGCTGCTAAAGTCTTCAGGCATCTGTCATTTTCGCACTTGCGGTGGAGAGACCGCAGGTATGTGATCGCACATGCGGGGAGGCAAGCACAGAAGCGGAAAAATGGAAGAGTGCCAGGGATCGCATGTGCGAGGTGAATTCCGCATCTGCGATGCCCGTATATGCGTTAAGGTCACACAGGTGCTGAGGAGATCGCAGAAGCGGACAATAGTCCGCAGGCGCTCACTCACAGGTGCGGCCCTTTTTCTGCAGAAGCGGTCCCAGTCCTCTTAAGTCGTTTCTGCACCTGCGAAGGAAATTTTGCAGGTGAGGCATCGCAGGTGTGACCCAAGGTCCGCAGATGCGGAATAACTGGGCAGAAAAAGGGCAAATTCGAGGGTTTGAAGTTCACTTCACACATTTGATTGAGAGCTCGGTAGAAGGTGGAATTTTGAGAGATTTTCGGAGGAAGTTTTTAGGTAATGATTCTTATCTCCCTTATGGCTATATTCCACTAATCTATTCTAGAATTCATCTTTTAAATTCGGATTTGGGGTGAAAAATTGAGAAACGTTCTAAGGCCGAATTTTGGGATTTCGATCGAGATTTTGGTGTCGGATTTTAGTAAATTCGATATGGTTAGACTCGTGAGTGAATGAGCTTTCGTTTTTTATGATTTTACCCAATTTCAAGATGTGGGCCCGTGTCGACCTTTTAGGGCGAATTTCGGAATTTTTGTTAAAGTATAGTTTTAATTAATTAGATGAGTCTATTATGATTGTAAATATGATATGTAATTGGTTTTGGCTAGATTTGGGCCATTCAGAGCCGGATATTCATGGAAAGGGCATTCTTACTGATTGATTGAGCTTGACTCGAGGTAAGTATCTTGCCTAACCTTGTGTGGGGGAACTACCCCTTAGGATTTGAGTCATCTATGTTGATTATAGTCTGTGTACGCGAGGTGACGAGTGCGTGCTCGGACTTATTTGTGAAAAGTTGGCCTTTTAGGGTTCATATGTCATTATATTCACTGTGTATGATGTTGTTTTTGATACGTTTGAATTCCTATTTGCTAGTTTCACTTCTACATGCTTTGATTAGAGATAATTGCTTTAGGATTCACTCTTAATTTCTATTTGACCATTATTCAACTTAACCAGAGATTATACCTCTTCTATCGTCGTGCTATATTTTTCATAACTACTTATCTTTAAATGAAATCATTATATACTCATCCTATAATTATTTAGTCTTAATTGGAGTTATGATTATCTTCTGCTGCTTATCCTTACTTGAATTGTTGAATTTTTCTCCTTATTTCTCAACCTCAAAAGGAGTTTAGATAACCTATATCTTAGTTGACTTGCCATTATTTGGAACTATTTGACTCGTGTTGGTTTCTTATTGTTGACTTGAATATTGTGGAATTATTGCTACATTTTTATTTTGTTTTCTCTTTTTAAGTTGTTCTCCTTGTGCCTAGCATTCTTTACTGTTGTTATTCCTTGTGAATGAGTTCTACCGTTCTTGTGATTTAAATTCTTGAGTTGATTTGCTCGTCGTACCTTGCATTTTTGTCATTGTTTCTTTTGTACTCGTTGTGGTGATGTATGAGGTTTCTGTCGTGTTATAGTTGTTATCTCTGTTGTTTGCGTTGCATATTTAAATTTGGACAACGGACGTATTTCGGGAGATCCCCTAGCACTGCATAATTAAATTGGGACTACATACGTATTCCGAGAGATCCCCCAGCATTGCATATTTAAATTAGGACTACGGACATATTCCGGGAGATCCCCCTGTCTTGCATATTTAATTCGGGACTACGGAACGGTATCTCGGTAAATTTCCCCTATGGTTATATCTGTATTCAGAGCTACTAATCTTCCATGCTTAGGTGTCACATGGTGACTTATACTCGAAGGATATTACTTGAAGAGTTTATATTTGAAAAGTATTTATCTTGAAGGAACTATCTTTGAAGATATTTATTTGAAAGGGTCATACTTGAAAAGTATTTATCTTGAAAGAACTATGTTGAAGGCTAATTATTTGAAAAGTTTATATTTGAAAGGTTGTATCTTGAAAGAACTATGTTTGAAAGATATTTATTTGAAAGAAGTATATTTCAAAAATAATTTCTTATTGGAAAGGATTATATTCTAAAGACCTCAATTTAAAAACTTACGGGTGAAAGTTTACACTTGAAGGATTTTACTAATTTATTGGGGTTGTTGGATAAGACCTGATGTGAAAACTATTGCAGCTGCTGAGTTACTACTTGCCTTTACTGTATTGTGATTTCTGGATTTGTGTTGTGTTTTCGTTCATTCTTCTGTGTCTTATTTTGGTGTTCCGCTGTTACTTCCTCTTTTTCCTTCCTTATTGCAGTTGCTATGTCGTTAGCCATATCGCGGGGTCCTTAGATAGATGTCATGTTCTATCATCCCTATACATATGCTTGTTGAGTTTATTAGACCAGTGGGTGTCTTTACTAGTCCTCGTCACTACTTTACCGGGGTTAGTCTTGATACTTACTAGGCACCACTGTGGTGTGCTCATGCTACTCTTCTGCACATTGTTTTGTGCAGATCCAGGTAATTGTTTGTTAGCTAGCTATGTAGACTGTTGTTGCAGAGACTCAAGGTAAACCCGCCGCTGCGTTCGAAGGCTTCGGAGTAACCTTCAACTTTTTATTTTGCACTATTTATTCTTATTTCTGGACAGTTGTAGTTAGAAGTTTTCTAGCAAACACTCTATAGAGCTTATGACTTGTACTGCCGGTATTGGGAACTATAAGAGATTCTATTTAAATAATGCTGTTGTTTTAATTATTGTTAGGCTTACCTAGTCCTTAAGACTAGGTGCCATCACGATACCCAAACGGAGGGGAAATTGGGTCGTGACACTTAACAACACACTCTATGTTATCCCTTGCAAGTAAGATTAAATGGAAAATAACACAAATGCAAGCTTAAACCTCTCTTCTGTATCAACCCTTTCATACTTCAACTATTTCAAAAGATTCTCTGCTTTCATTGAATTGTGTCCAATGCTCTGAAAGTTTTTAAAGCTGTCCAAAATAACTACTACCAATTTTTTCCATTAATGTGATTATTCTATGTTTTTTCTTGAACTCATGGAATAAATTGATCTAAGACCTCATACTAATCTTGGCCGGGAAATGTCTATGCTTTCTTAGAAACGTCATGAATTTGTACTTAGGTGTGTCGATCACTCTTACAAACACAAGAATTAACAGAGCATCCTGGTCACCTTCAACTGTTGCATGTGTTCCACTTTCCAATCGATCTTTACTATCTCCAGGTTGTTCATCATCATCTTCTTCTTCTTCTTCCTCTTCTTCTTCTTCTTCTTCTTCTTCTTCTTCTTCTTCATCTTCCTCTTTTTCTTCCTCTTCGTCTTCTTCTTCTTCCTCCTCTTCTTCCTCTTCTTATTCCTCTTCTTCCTGTTCTTCCTCTTCTTCTTCTTCTTCTTTTTCTTCTTCTTCTTCTTCTTCTTCTTATTCTTCTTCTTCTTCTTCTTCTTCTTCTTCTTCTTCATCACCATTTTCATGAACCTCCCCACATAAAGTTTTATCATCACTATCATTTTCTTCTTTGAAAATTATTTTTTCGGAAACCTATTCTTCCATTTGAGTTTATGCTGAATTTATGTCCAAGTCGTCTTCCTCCTTCTTATCAGCACACTCTAATGCTAATATTCTTGAAACAGATTTTTAATAAAATGTATGTCCTCGTCAACTAATCTAGACCTTGATCTTTTTCTATTTATTTACTGGTAGACTTTGAGGGAGAGTGAGAATAGAGAATAAAGAGATGAAATAGAAAATGACCAAATATTTTGTTGAAATAAGGTTTTTCAAACCTTATAGGTGACCCACAAGTTTTGAAAATGTTAAAAAGGCCTCAACCATCTTAAGCCACTCATTTAGCATATTTTCAATCCAAAAGAAATTGAAAAATAAAATAGGAGGCCACTTGGCCAATTTATATTTTTGTAGGTCTTCTTGACAATTTCTCTCTCGAGAGAGAATACTAGTAAAAATTTCCACTCCCTAGACCTTTGCAATAGATCCTCGACGTCCATGATCACTTTTATCTCTTCGCCTCACTATTCTTCTTCTTTTGGTTTGAAGTTTGGTATATAATAGGACTGAACTTCAAGTCAATGCATCATTGGACTAAAGTTCAGATGCAACAGTTTGTACTTTAGATTAATTGTTCTATTAAATGTTGTTGCAACTAAACTTTGTATCAATACTCTGAAGTTCGAACAATTGCACGTGAACTTCAATCTAATCCTGCTCTTGAACTTTAAATCAATGGTCTAATATTTGAACTTCAATGAGTATATATCTTCCATATATATATTCGATATAATAATTCAAATGTCATAGTAAGAAACTAGAAATTATCGCTAGGTTAAAACTTCGGTTGATGAACTCAAGTTTTTTGTTGATAACAACCATGAAAATTTTTCTTATTTTTTTGGGTGAAGACATCACATGAAATTAGGAGTTCTGAGAATTAAAATATAGTTATGAGCAGCACGAAAACAAAAATTTGTAAGTGCCAACCCTTACCGCATAAGCATTCAGTTTCTTTTATAAATTTTTTTAGGACAAAGCTTCGTTACTTTTTCTTACCGTTTTATTGTGCAATTAATCTAATATGGTTGATCTTACGATGCCAAATTGCTATCATGTACACTTGGTTTATAGTTATACGGAACCGATGGAGATATATTTTCTTTTTTTTTTCGTCGGTAAACCGCATAGATTATATTTGCACATCTTTTAAAACAAGGAATAAAATATAAACAGTGGCATAAAAAGGGCTATCCGAGAATATCAGCCGAAAAATTCATGAAGTAATTTTAGAATATCAGACTTATGTGGCATTCTAGTCTTGAAAAGGGTTGGTAGACTTCAAGCTAGGTTAGCTAAACCTCCCTTATAAAGTCTCTATTGATCTTATTCATTGCACACTTCATCATATGTAATATGCTAATTTTTGCTGATGTTCATACATAATTCTGTGCTTTTATGCATGTGTACTGTCATGGGTCAACTTCTCCAAAGTGTTAGCGGCACTCAAATTGCTCGTATGGCGCACATAGTCCCACCTAACTACAAGCCAGCCTTGTCATGTTCCAGGTTTCTTGGCACGATCTTGTGCCTGTGATGAAGCATACCTCCGAGGCTTAGCTTCTCACCTTCTCCTGTGCCGGAGGCGGACCTACACATAATACTGAGGGTGCACCTGCACCCGCGACTGCGAAAAGGTTCAGTATATATGTATAGATTTACATCTAGGAACTCCAATATATAAGAGTTGGCACCCGCCATCATAAGTGAGGAAAGGGGTCACTGCTCTAGGAAGCCCTGTTAAGAATTTTGTGCATCTTGATTTCGAATTTGTTAAGAACCAAAGCTTTAAATTTCAATTTTGTTTCAATGACAGGGAATTCTGATGCCTCAATCAGCAACCGCCGTCGTGACCAGAAATACCTGGATCTGCACACAAGGTGCAGGGAGTAACGTGAGTACATCCAACTCAGTAAGTAACAAGTCCAAACTTTGGACTGAAAGGTAGTGACGAACTCAACTGGTACAAATAAAATGCAATATAATTGTGCAGAAATGTAGACATGCTCTTATGTCAAATAAGCAACTCAAAACAGTAAAGTAAAACAGATAGGGACAGTGTAATGAATATAATCTCTACATGCCAATGCACAAACTGTAAGGGATGAACAATGCTGTCTGGCTCAAGTGCTCACACTCTGGATATCTTAACCACTCGGTACTGTATATGGCCCACATGGCCAGGGAAGATCCATCCCGGAATATATACAACATTGACCATAGGTCGCCCAATACCGAGGAAAAAGGCAAATCGGCCCTATGGAGAAGATCCATCTCCAGGTATCAAGTACTTCGGACAAGATCCATGTCCATGGAAAATACATCCCTCAATAATATCAACTGCGCTTACTGGGGGTGTGTTACATACTTCGGAGGGGCTCTTACTGTCACGCCCCGAACCTAGGAGCGAGACAAGCACCCTGTGCCTCACCTAACTTGCCGTACCAAATTGCGACTAAGGGATTCTGAACACATAATGTCATACTTTGGCCATGGGGCCACCTTGCAAGACAATTTGCGAAGCAAAATATAAAACTGAATGGAAACTAGCGCTAACTAAATATCAATATAAAGCTAGGCCGACAAGGCCGTCATAGCTACTACAGCTGACAAACCACCAATTTATACAAACCCAACATACTGCACTAACCAACAGGATATGCCTACAAGCCTCTACTGATAGATGTACTGTGATCGGAACAGGGCCCCGACCTACCCATAACATATATACAGATATACATAAGATGTACACAAAACTCTAGACCTGGCAACTCCGAAAGACGTGGAGCTTACCGATCAGGCGGAACTCGGGAAACACCTACTGAGGAGGTCTACCCGTCTGTCTGTCTGAACCTGCACGCATGAAATGCAGCGCCCCCAAAAAAGGGACGTCAGTACGAAATAATGTACCGAGTATGTAAGGCAATAAAATAACTGAAATCTGAAACTGAACTGATAATATGATAACTGAAATTATCTGGGAGTCAAAGATGATCTGGAGATATACTTACCTGCTGATACTGACTCAACTCCTTCAATATAGTAAGTAAAATAATTATACGGCCTTATAAGGCTCGGTATATATAACTGCTCTGCCATAGTAGGATCGCTCATAGGCGCTCGGCCATACTAGGCTATGTATCTCGACCATGCTGTGCTCGCTCATAGGCGCTCGGCCACAGTAGGCTCGGTATATAATTTTCCATCTGATCAGAGGTTGCCCAATAGGGGCCTGCCCACCGATTATAGCTCGATGGTGGTGAAAATAGTGTAATACTGTATATATATATATAGACCCTCCGCTCTCTTGACTGAATAAAGACAAAACTAAACTGAATATGAAGTCCCGATAAGGAATAATATTGTAACTTATGAGACTAGAATAATGTGAATAAATTCATGAATACGAACTTCTCTTTATGTCTCATTATTAACACATGTAGCTACGAGATCATGCCAAAATGAAGGAAGGCTTAGCCTTAACATACCTTATCACAATCTTTCCAATCACCAAGTTGAACTCACCTCTTCACACCTTAATCTACAAGAATGATAATAATACTATCGTTAAGTTACGAAAGGTACAACTATCGCACAACGAACGACAAACCTATTTTGTATTAAAACGGGCAGCATCTCCCCTATAATATGCCCTTCCTCCAAATTCAAGATAACACCAACAATACAAGAACAGAACAATAACAACATATATACATCATTTTCCAGCCCTATATACACCATCAAATACTACAAAACAGCCCAACACACCCCAATCTCTTCGTACACAAAACGACCACCGTAGTAGTGTCAAACGACCCGAAAATGTTATGACGAACGACCAGCCAACCACCCTAAATTTATATGGTGTTTATAAACCCCCTTCCTCCTCCAAAACTCCACAAAATAGTAGTAAAACACGCAGCCCAACAGCAACACAAAACAGTCCACAAAATAGTCCGCTACAAGTGAATAACTCGAACTCACGGCTTCCGATCACCGTCCCGTGAGTTCTTACAAGTATAGAACGACTTACCATGAATTTACAGCAGAAAAAATGGATGCAAGAGAGCAGTAAACTCACCTTATTTGTTGGATAACTCAGCTCCTATCTTGGTTCTTCAAACTCTAAGTTTTACCTCCAATTGGAACTTGAAAGGTCGAGAAAATCAATTAGGGTTTGTGGGAAATTTGTGAGAGGATTCTTTGCAGAGCTTATGTCTGGTTATTATGCTCTATTTTAAGTCTAATATATGAATAAAATAGGCCCTTAAAAGTCCTCTTTGGGCGACCCGAAATGGCCCATTTTTGGGCTTTCATTTAAGCAAGTAGGTGACACACCTACTTGTCACCTAGCAGCTTGCGCAGTGTTGCCAAAATACCCATATCTCTCTACTCCTATGTCGTATTGACAAACGGTTTAATGCGTTGGAAAATAGACTCATAGATATATAAATTTGATGGGTGGAACACCCCATAACCCTAAGTATATTGGGAGAAAATTGCAGTTACATTTGACCCAAAGTTTCAGTAAAACTTATGAATGTAACTTGTGATGACTTTCATCGACATTTGTTCCACAACTCTCTTGACTTCAAAACATAACAAACGGATGTCATACGACTAATATAAATCATAACATAATCTCCTTATCATGTTAATCACCCTAGTCTCACCCCCAAGGTACATGTTATAACATTCCCAACTTGTCGACTTTCGACGAAACATTGTTTTATTCAATTGCTTTAGCTTCTGAACTGTCCAACCCTCTTTGTAATTGTTGTTCATGATCTTCAATATTTGTAACCTCAGAGGTAACATGATTAACTTACTTTATATACTTTTAAATATTATCTCATTTTTGGTCCTACATTAGTTTACTTATGGCGCATTTTTACGTACGAAAATATAGGGTGTAACACCTACAGCCCAAGCGCTATCATAACATCAATATATCTGTTGCGGCATGTAGCCCGATCCCATATCTGTCACTCACAATCGGCTCTCGGCCTCACTTAGTCATCAACCTCTCCAGTCTAACTCATGTGCCCAAAATATCATGAAACTAGTCCGAAACAGTAATATAAGGATTCAATATATAGCAACTGAGACTGGTAAATAACATAAAATGCATGTATATGACTGAGTACGCAATATCAGTAAAAGCAGTAAAGTGATAGCAAGAAACAACCACTTGGGGTCTCCACAGTACCGGAAATAAGCCTATACATGATATCTAACATGATTGACAGCTTAATTACTTTATCACATGCTAGAAACACGGGTATCAACAAGGTATTATCACTTCACAGTGCCATAGAGTCATCTAGGCCATAATTCTCACAATGCACGCCCACATGCCTGTCACTTGGCATGTGTATCTCCTCAATACCAATCTTATAATACATATTTCGGCGTTTCAAACCCTCAGAACCAAGTTTGAAAGTGTTACTTACTTCAACTGCGCAAAAATCCTACTCTGAAATGCCTTTGCCTCTCAAATCGGTCGCCAAATTCCCCGAATCTAGCCAAAGGCAATACGAGGTGATCAATGTAGGCTAAAATAATATATTCCTCAAAGAAAACATGAAATTCTACCCAAAATCCGAAATCGGCCCGAACCCGGTCCCCGAGCCCACGTCTGGAAATCTGACAAAAGTCACAAAATCCGAAAGCCCATTCACTCACGAGCCTAATTATACTAAAATTACTCAAATCCGATAACAAAGTCCCATTCAAAATATCAAAATTCTAACTCAAGAGTTCTTCCTATTTTTCCCCAATTTCTCACCCCAAATCACAAATTAGATGAAAAATTTAAAGATGAAATCATGGGATTTAACCAAAACCAAGTAGGAATCACTTATCCCCATCAACTCCATAAACTTCCTTCAACAATCGCCCAATTCTGTGTTCTCTACCTCAAAATATGAAAAAATGGGGTCAAACACTCATTTTGAAATTAATACTGTCTGCCCAGATTTCCTTCTTCGCGAACGCGATCGTCCTCTAGCATTCGCATAGACCAACTCAGACTGCCTCCCAGTTTACTCTTCGCGAACGTGATCAACACTTTGCGAACGTGAAGCTTTACAAGCTCAACTCATCGCGAACATGGCCCATACCTCACGAACGAGGCCCATACCTCGCGAACGCGTAGACCAAGGACCTGGGGTCCCCAGCTGCCTCACTTCTCTTCGCGAACATGACACGACTCACGCATTCACGATGCACACACAGACCACACCTTTGTGTTCGCGTCCTCTTCTTCGCGAACGAGAAGAAATAAATCTTCCCAGCTCACATTAACCCTTCGCTAACACGAGGATCCTCTCGCGAACGCGTAAGAGGAAACCAAAAAATATACACCAGCAAATAAAAGCCATCAACCAAAGTCCAAAAATGATCCATTAACCACCCGAAACTCACCCGAGGCCCCCGGGACCTCAACCAAACATAGCATAAAGTACCAAAACACTATACGAACTTAGTATAATCCTCCAACCACCTCAAATAACATCAAAAATACGAATCACTTTCCAATCCAAACTTAATGAACTTCGAAATTTCCAAATTCTACAACGAGGCTGAATCATACCAAATCATGTTCGATTGACCTCAAATTTTGCACACAAGTCATATTCAACATTACGGACTTACTCCAACTTCCAAAATCAGAATCCAACCCCGATATCAAAAAGTCAACCCCTCAGTCAAACTTCCCCAAAAATTCGACTTTTGCCATTTCAAGCCTTAATTAGCTACAGACCTCAAATTCACAGTCCGGACACTCTCCTAAGTCTAAAATCAGCCAACGGAGCTAACGGAACCGATGGAACTCCATTTTGGAGTTTTCTTCACACAATTACGACTACGGTCAAAATCCTAAGACTTAAGCTTTTGTTTTAGGGACTACGTGTCCCAAATCACTCCGAAACCAAAAACAAGACCTCCCGGCAAGCCGCATAAGTAGAAACAGATACGGGGAAAATAGTAAATAGGGGATCAGGGCTAATACATTCAAAACGACTGGCCGGGTCGTTACATCCTCCCCCTCTTAAAATAATTGTTCGTCCTCGAACGACCATAGAGACATACCTGAAGTGGTGAAAAGATGAGGATAACGATCGCGCATTTAATGCTCGGTCTCCCAAGTCGCCTCCTCTACCGGCTAACCCCTTACTGAACCTTCACAGAAGCAATATTCTTCGACCTTAGCTTTCAAACCTGCCTATCTAAGATCGCCACCGGCTCCTCAACATAAGATAAATCCTTGTGCAACTAGACTGAGCTAAAATCCAATACGTGAGATTGATCATCGTGATACCTCCGGAGCATAGAAACATGGAATACAGGATGAACGCCTGCTAGACTGGGAGGCAAGGCAAGCTCATAAGCAACCTCCCCAACACGTCGCAATACCTCAAATGGACCGATAAACCTCGAGCTCAGCTTGCCCTTCTTTCCGAACCTCATAACACCCTTCATGGGTGAAACCCGGAGCAAGACCCGCTCTCCAACCATGAATGCAACATCGCGAACCTTCCAATCTGCATAACACTTCTGTCCTGACTGGGCTGTGAGTAGTCTATCCCGAATCACCCTAACCTTCTCCAGAGCATCCTGAACCAAGTCTGTACCCAACAATCTAGCCTCACCTGGCTCGAACTAACGCACTGGAGGCCTACACTGCCTACCAAACAAAGCCTTATACGGTGCCATCTGGATGCTCGACTGGTAACTGTTGTTGTAAGAAAATTCCGCTAGAGGCAAGCACTATTCCCACGAACCACCAAACTCCATCACACACGCACTGAGCATATCCTCTAATATCTGAATAGTGCGCTCGAACTGTCCGTCTGTCTGAGGGTGAAAGGTTGTGCTCAACTCCACCCGAGTACCCAACTCATGATGTACAACCCTTAAGAACCGTGATGTAAACTGCGTACCCCGATCAGAAATGATAGATACCGGTACGCCATGAAGCCTGATGATCTCGCGGATATACACTCGAGCCAGCTACTCAGAAGAATAGGTAGCATCACAAGGATGAAATGAGCTGACTTGGTCAGCCGATCCACAATCACCCAAACTGGATCAAAATTCCGTTGAGTCTGTGGAAGCCCAACAACGAAATCCATAATGATTCGCTCCCATTTCCACTCCAAAATCTCTAACTTCTGAAGCAACCCACATGGTCGTTGATGCTCATACTTCATTTGCTGGCAATTTAGGCACCGAGCTACATACTCCACTATGTCCTTCTTCATTCTCCTCCACCAGTAATGTTGTCTCAAGTCCTGATACATCTTCG
Organism: Nicotiana tomentosiformis; assembly: GCF_000390325.3. NCBI lineage: Eukaryota > Viridiplantae > Streptophyta > Magnoliopsida > Solanales > Solanaceae > Nicotiana > Nicotiana tomentosiformis. The sequence continues at coordinate 131,945,483 of NC_090819.1, forward strand.
CGCTACCCGGATGAATAGAATACCGTGAACTGTGAGCCTCTTAGACAATCAGCTCATGCAAACCATCTACATTGGGGACACATAGCCTGCCCTGCATCCTCAATGCACCATCATTCCCAATAGTGACCTCCTTAGCATCACCGTATTGGATCGTGTCCTTAAGGACAAGCATGTGGGGGTCATTTAATGCTCGGTCTCCCAAGTCGCCTCCTCTACCGGCTAACCCCTTACTGAACCTTCACAGAAGCAATATTCTTCGACCTTAGCTTTCAAACCTGCCTATCTAAGATCGCCACCGGCTCCTCAACATAAGATAAATCCTTGTCCAACTAGACTGAGCTAAAATCCAATACGTGAGATTGATCATCGTGATACCTCCGGAGCATAGAAACATGGAATACAGGATGAACGCCTGCTAGACTGGGAGGCAAGGCAAGCTCATAAGCAACCTCCCCAACACGTCGCAATACCTCAAATGGACCGATAAACCTCGAGCTCAGCTTGCCCTTCTTTCCGAACCTCATAACACCCTTCATGGGTGAAACCCGGAGCAAGACCCGCTCTCCAACCATGAATGCAACATCGCGAACCTTCCAATCTGCATAACACTTCTGTCCTGACTAGGCTGTGAGTAGTCTATCCCGAATCACCCTAACCTTCTCCAGAGCATCCTGAACCAAGTCTGTACCCAACAATCTAGCCTCACCTGGCTCGGACTAACGCACTGGAGGCCTACACTGCCTACCAAACAAAGCCTTATACGGTGCCATCTGGATGCTCGACTGGTAACTGTTGTTGTAAGAAAATTCCGCTAGAGGCAAGCACTATTCCCACGAACCACCAAACTCCATCACACACGCACGGAGCATATCCTCTAATATCTGAATAGTGCGCTCGAACTGTCCGTCTGTCTGAGGGTGAAAGGTTGTGCTCAACTCCACCCGAGTACCCAACTCATGATGTACAGCCCTTAAGAACCGTGATGTAAACTGCGTACCCCGATCAGAAATGATAGATACCGGTACGCCATGAAGCCTGATGATCTCGCGGATATACACTCGAGCCAGCTACTCAGAAGAATAGGTAGCATCACAAGGATGAAATGAGCTGACTTGGTCAGCCGATCCACAATCACCCAAACTGGATCAAAATTTCGTTGAGTCTGTGGAAGCCCAACAACGAAATCCATAATGATTCGCTCTCATTTCCACTCCAAAATCTCTAACTTCTGAAGCAACCCACATGGTCGTTGATGCTCATACTTCATTTGCTGGCAATTTAGGCACCGAGCTACATACTCCACTATGTCCTTCTTCATTCTCCTCCACCAGTAATGTTGTCTCAAGTCCTGATACATCTTCGCGCTACCCGGATGAATAGAATACCGTGAATTGTGAGCCTCTTAGACAATCAGCTCATGCAAACCATCTACATTGGGGACATATAGCCTGCCCTTCATCCTCAATGCACCATCATTCCCAATAGTGACCTCCTTAGCATCACCGTATTGGATCGTGTCCTTAAGGACAAGCATGTGGGGGTCATGGACCTAGGGTCCCCAACTGCCTCACTTCGCTTCGCAAATGCGACACCACTCACGCGTTCGCGATGCACACACACACCACACCTTCACGTTCGCATCGTCTTATTCGCGAATGCGAAGAACAAAATCTTCCCAGCTCACATTAACCCTTCGTGAACACGAGGCTCCTCTCGCGAACGTGTAAGTGGAAACCAGAAAATATACACTAGCAGATATCAGCCATCAACCAAAGTCCAAAAATAATTCGTTAACCACCCAAAACTCACCCAAGGCCCCCGGGACCTCAACCAAACATACCCTCCAGTCCCAAAACACTATACGAATTAAGTCAAATCCTCAAACCACCTCAAATAACAGCAAAAACACAAATCACTCTCCAATCCAAACTTAATGAACTTTGAAATTTCCAAATTCTAAATCGACGACAAATTATACCAAACTATGTCCGATTGACCTTAAATTTTGTACACAAGTAATATTCAACATTACAGACCTATGCCAACTTCCAAAATTGGGATTCGGCCCTGGTATCAAAAAGTCAACCTCGGCCAAACTCCCCAAAAATTCGACTTTTGGTAAGTCACATAAGCAGAAACAGATTCGGGAAACACAGTAAATAGGGGATCAGGGCTAATACACTCAAAACAACCGGTCGGGTTGTTACATTTAATCAAATTACCAAAATTAATATAGGCACTTCCTTGGCTTGTTTGAACTTTTTTGGGTTTCCATTTAATATTTAAGTATAAAGAGATAGTATTTTTATTGGTACGGGTTAACTAAATAACATAAATTAATCAAAATTCAATTATCCACCAAAATGCACACCCTTATGGTTTTTATACGGCGAGTGATAGATTTACATCAAAGGCAGTAATGCACCATGACTTTTAAATCTTTGGTCCATCTCTGTCTGTGTCGCCCTTTTGATGTAAAGGCTTCAACCTTGTCTTGCTGTCAGATATACATGTGGCACTTTTTATTGATTCTTGCTTGTGTTTAAAAGTTATGAGTCTCTATTAGTATACATTTTTATTTTGAATATCAAAATATTAAATATGCATGTATAATAAGTGTTAGTTTTAGTTATTCATCCTCGAGTCAGATGATAGCTAGCTTTAGAATACGAAAACTTATTGAGGAAAATTATAAATTAATGACATGTTATTATTTATATTAGTGGTATTATTTAATTTTTAAGCTATGCTCCAAGTTGTCATAATTATTACTCCCTCCATTCCAATTTATGTGAACCTGTTTGACTGGGCACATAATTTAATAAAAAATGAAGACTTTTAAAATTTGTGGTCCAAAACAAGTCAAAAAGGGGTCCAGAATATTTTTGTGGTCATAAAAGCTTCTCATTAAGGGTAGAATTGGAAGTTTAAGCTAAATTATTTCCAAATTTAGAAATGGGTCATTGTTTTTGGAACAGACCAAAAAGGAAATAGGTTCGCATAAACTAGAACAGAGAGAGTAAATTATTTCATTTGATTGGTTTGTCTATATAAACAGAAAAGACGAATAACCTAAATTAAAAAGGATCAAAATATGGTTAAACCAAACCCAAAATAGTTAGTACCCGGAACCTCAAAATTCTAGATCCGTCTCTGATTGTACTAGTAGTTGATTGTTCTTGTTGGTATGTACTAGGGATTGAGTGATAAAATCATTTTTCAATTACTGAATATATTGGTGAGCACCGTTTTAACAACTTCCTTAACCTATGGCCTCATCAACCTTTCATGATGTCATGCATGGGCTACTTTCCGATCTTGCCCCATGACTCCTTGGTTATGCCCCACAGCACCCTAATAAACCTCTTTGCGCCGAGTGTCAGGGAGGATGTTCCCGTGGTCTTGGCTGCACCAAACAACAAATACGCATATGCCTATGTTACCCTATCGATAGTTCGCGCCCAACATTAGGCGATACTCAAAAGCGCCCGTCAGTAGGCAACGCCAGCACGCTTCTTGTGCCTACAAGCAGATGCACCATAGCCAGCGCGCACGCTCATGTCCTGCGCACACTAATGCTAGTGACAATGATGTCGCCCTTTCAACTGCCGACCGCTGGACCAGCTTTTTCTTTTTATAAGCCTAGGTCTTTTTCCATGTAAATATAGAGTAGTTTTACTTCTTGTATTTGCATTATGATTTTCTAGCTTATTTGTGTCTACTCCTATAACTTAAGTTTTTATTTTTATGACATATATATGGAGGGTATAGTCGTAGAAGTTTTTTTCAAGCAATCAAATCTCTGCATTAGTGTCTCCTCCCATCCTGGCACCACATTGGTTTTCTTTCAATCATTGGTCTCTTTTAATACAAGCAAGATTTCATTCAGTCCTCTCGTTACAAATTGTGATTCTGACATTGGCTTTCCTGCACGGCACTGACAGTCTAGTCTAGCATGCGGAGGGGTCCTTCGACTGGCGAAAAGTAATCACACAGAAGTGGGTTGCATTGCCTTACGTCGCCCTTCCCAGGTATCTCTGGAATTCACCGCACAACAATACCCAAGTCAAACGTGTGATATGGATATTTAAAAAAAATATTTTATGTGTACAAATTTTTTAAAAACATATTCTAAAATTTAGCAGCAAAAGAGCATGTACACGAAAAGTGTGATACGTCAAGAACATCTAATTTCTTCACAATACATCAGATATATAAAGACATGCTTTTCTAGTATACGATACACAAAAACTTCAGTATTTCTCTTTGAAAGTTTACTTATGACAAAGGCTAGACAGAATGAATCGCACACACCGATTGCCATTAAATTCCACTTTTAAAGAAGTAATATGAATACCACAAAAGATGAAGCAAGTATCCATGCATGGTTGTTGAGTAGCGGTAACGACCTGAACGGTCATTTTGCTTTTTTGATCCCCATATTCCTAAATAAGAATCCCCTTATGTGTCTTTACTATTTTATGACTTGCAGGGATGGTTAGTTTGGGATTTGGAAGGTTACAGATTGAAATCGGAACACTTGGTTCATTAAGGTCGGCTAAAAAGGCTAAGTTTGACCTTGCTCAACATTTAGAGTAAATGACTTTGGAACCTGGATTTGATGGTTCCAATAGGTTCGTATGATGATTTTGGACTTGGTCGTATGTTCGTATCGGGTTTTGGATGACCCGGGAGCATTTCGTCTTTTAATAGTAAAAATTGCCTTATTGAATGTTTTAGAGTTCTTTAAATTTTTTTGGAGTAGGTTTTGGTGTTATCGATGTCTGTTTGGGATTCTGAGCCTGGTAATAGTTTCGTATAGTGATTTAAGAGTTGCACGAAAAATTTAGAATCATTCCGATTGGTTTAGTCATGATTCGGCGCGTTTGGAGCTAATTGGAAACTTGAAATTCATAAATTGGTTTGATTTGGTTATAGGTTGTGATTCTTAGTTTAGTTGTTATTTTATGCATTTCGAGCAGGTCCATATTATGTTTATGGACTTGTTGGTGCGTTTGGACGGGGTCCTGAGTGGCTCAGTTGTATTTCGGACCACCCAGAGCTGAAGGACCCTCGCGTTCGCGATGAAGAATTTGGGAAGATGAGTTATTATTCTTCGCGTTCGCGGGTAGGGAACCGCGTTCGTGAAGCTTAGAGATCCCAGTCCTTTTCTTTCGCGAAAGCCCTCTCGCGTTCGCTTAGAAGGATTTTGGGCCAAGGGTTTGAGGGTCATTATTCTTCACGTTCGCGATGGGCTTATCGTATTCGTGATGCTTGGCTTGGCTGGCCTAGACTTCGCGATCGTGAGGACCTTGTCGCATTCACGAAGAAGAACTTGAGTGCCTGGGAAGACTTTGCCTTCGCGAAGATGGAGGCAACTGTGCTGGGCAGAATGTTTTAAAAACGGGACTCGTCCATTTTTTAGCCCATTTACTGCATTTTTGCGCGATATTAGAGCTTCTTGAGAGGGTTATTCACGTAGAAACTTTGAGGTAAGTAAATTCAACCTATTGTGAGATAAATAGATAGATTATGGGTAGAGTTTAACATGTAAATTGTAAAAAATCATGGGTCTAGATGAAAAACCTAGGTTTTGATAAAAATAAGATTTTAACCACGAAAATGGTTATGGAGTTAGATGAAAATTGTATACTTGAGTTCTTAAGGTTATGGGTAATGATTTCCAACCAACATTTCCATAATCCGGGCACGTGGGCCCGGAGTGAAGTTTAGAAATCTTCTTAATTTGGGTTGGGTAATTACTATAATAGTTAAATTATGAACTTTTGAGCATGTATTAATTAAATTATATAATGTTTGACTAGTTTCAGATTTTTCGGCATTGAGTTGAGGGTTTAGACCGAAATTGTAACCGGGAAGTGAGCTTTGAGACGAGGTAAGTCTCTTGTCTAACCTTGTTAGAGGAAATTTTCCCAATAGGTGATTCAAATTAATGCTGCTTCTAATTGTGGGGGGCTACGTATGTACGAAGTGGCGAGAGTTCGTACATAGCTACTAGTTATGCTTGTGTCCGGGTAGTTTTAGGACCCAGATCATGAATTACTTGAAATGTGTGCACATTACTTGTTAATTTAAAGTGCCTAAATTATATTAGATCTTGTTAAATAAAAGGGTGAAAGACCGTTAATGAAAATTGTATTGCAATGTGTATTAGCCTTAATAATGATTAAGTCAAATTCTTATAAAGTATCCTCTCTTCTTCTGGAGCGGGTTGAACGCATCGGCAGTAGATAGATGCGTCTATGGTTCGTGTCGCTCGACCCTCGGCAGTGTATACATTATCCTGGATCGGGTCGTACGACCTAGGCATAAATCGTGCTTAATAATAATACTTGGTGCCTTGATATTATGTGTTGGCTTGTAAGGTCATAGCTTGTAAGGAAAGTGACTTATTTGGAATTATAAAAATTGTGAAAGAGTTATTTTCTCCTCCTTGTTAATGAATTTCTATATTATTTACATAACCCATATTTATTTAATATTTCTATCTTAATAATATTAGCCTTTAGTAAGTGTCGAAGTCGACCCCTCGTTACTACGTCTTCGAAGTTAGACTTGATACTTACTTGGTACATATTGTTTATGTGCTTATGCTACACTTCTGCACCGATAGTACAGGATCTGAGGCAGGTGCATCAGGCGGTCTTACCGGCGCGCATCCTAGATATCCCGAGGTTTAGTGGTGAGCTGCTTCCTGAGCCATTCTGCAGCCCCTAGAGTCTCTCTTTTGTATTTATATTCTGTCTCTTTATATTCAGACAGTGGTTCGATTTTTGTATAAATTACTAGATTCTCTTACACTTGTGACACCATGTCTTGGCACACCACTAGATTTGTGGTTTTAGAGTATTACTATGGTTATGATTGCACTCAGCTGCTTTGGTTTTATTTATTTAAACCTGTTATTTCTTAAATCATTTAATTAATGAAAAATTCAATTACTCAAAAACATATTAAAAGAGGAATAATCTGTCTAATTCACTAGTTGGCTTGCCTAGCGGTAACGTTGGGTACCATCATGACCTATAGGGGAAATTAGGTCGCGAGAACATGGTATCAGAGCACTAGGTTCACGTAGGTCTTGCAAGTTATGAGCAGGCCTAATAGAGTCTTGCGGATTAGTGTGGAGACATCCGTTCTTATCTTCGAGAGGCTAAAGGGTGTTAGGAAACTGCCCTTCTTCATTTTTTATCGTGCAGTTGATGTGGTACTAAGTATCTTTCTCTTATTCTCTAACAGATAGAAAGAACGAGCTCTACGGATGTTCTAGACCAGGGAATAGTTGCTCCCCTTGTTGCTAGGGGATGAGGCAGAGGCCGGGGGAGGGCTCCATCCCGTGGTAGAAAACGAGGACATCCTAGAGTTGCTCCCGCTATGCCGCTAGCAGAATCAATAGAGGATCCCATTATTAAGGAGCAGGGCGAGGTGCCCGTAGCATAGTCACCCCGGTATATTTCATGTTTGCACCGGGATTCTAGGAGTTCATGGGTCATATACTACGGTTCATGGATACTATGACTCAGGCTGGTTTATTTCTAGCAGACCCAGCCACATCTCAGGCAACAGGGAGGCACAGACCCCTACTACTCAGGCTCCATGGCATGTAGCTACCGTATATCAGACCCTGGGTGCACTACCTGTGGCGGAGCTCAGCCAGTTGAAGCAATTATACTTGAGCCCGGACTTGCTACGGTCGGCGATCCGCAGAATCTATTAGACAGATGGACCCAGCTTCATCCTTCTGCTATCGGAGGTGAGAGACATGAGGACCGCCGGGATTTTATTGATCGGTGCAGGGATAAACTGCACAACATGAGGATATTAGAGTCACACGGGTGAACTTCACCACCTTTCAGTTGGAGGGTAGGGCCCGTAGATAGTAGTAGTCATATCTTTTCGGCAAACTAGCAGGTTCTCCTCCCATGACTTGGGATCAGTTCACATGCCTCTTCTTGGACAGATATATTCCACCCTCCCATAGGGAAGAGTTGCAGTTTCAGTTCGAGCAACTTCAGTAGGGTCAGATGTCCATGACTGACTACGAGACGCGATTCTCTGAGTTTTTTTTCCATGCACGTATAATGCTTCCTACCGATGCAGAGAGAGTGCAGAGGTTTGTCACCAATTTGCACTCAGATATCCAGGCCACCATGGCTCAAAAACTGGAGATGGGGACTTCTTACGGGCTAGTTGTGGAGGTAGCTCAAAGGATCGAGGGTGTTCGTCAACTGAGCCGAGAGCAGGCGGCAAGGGACAAGCGGTTCTTATATTTTAGAGAATTCAATAATGCACCGACTGGGGGTAGGGGTCAGTCTATGAGGAGTCAGTCTAGCAGGCCCGCATATCTGGCATCGCCGCCTCCTCAGGGTGCTCTAGTGCAGCCTTATTTCAGTGTTATGCCAGAGAGTTCCTACCACCTACCAGTTATCTAGGGTTCCTCAAGTGAGTATTCAGGCCATCAGGGTTAGACCTTAGGTCAGCAGTCCACCGTACCGAGAGGTTGTTTCGAGTGCGGGGATTTTAGTCATGTGCAGAGATTATGCCCCAGGCTTCGGGGCAAAACATTACAGCAGGTTCAGCAGTCTATAATTTCAGCACCAGCCGCCCTACCAGCCGTCCGGCTGCCCAGAGGCGGGGGTCAATTGGGTAGGGGTCGTCCTAGAGTTGGAGGCCAGTCAGGTGGCGCTCTATCTAGGTTCTATGCTTTTCCAGCTAGACCATATGCAATGGCCTCAGATTCCATGATCACAAGTATTATTTCTGTATGCGGTAGAGATGCCTCAGTACTATTTGATCTAGGGTCTACGTATTCATATGTTTCATCTCTGTTTGCTCATTTCCTGGGTGATTCTCATGAGTATCTAGGTACTCCTGTTTATGTATCCACTCATGTGGGAAACTCCGTTGTTGTAAATATGATCTATCGATCTTGCATTTTTACTTTCTGTGGTTATGAGACTAGAGTGGATCTTCTGTTGCTTGATATGACCGACTTTGAGGTCATCCTGGACATGGACTGGCTATCTCCATATCATGCCATCCTTGATACCCATGCCAAGCCTGTTACCTTGGCGATGCCACAGTTGCCTAGATTAGAGTTGAATGGTTCGTCTGTTAGTGCATCTAGTCAGGTTATTTCCTTTCTGAAGGCTCGATACATGGTTGAGAAGGGTTGTTGGCTTATCTGGCCTATGTTCGGGACACTACTGCAGAGTCTCCGATGATTGATTTAGTGCCCGTAGTCCGGGAGTTCACCGATGTGTTTCCTTCTGATCCTCCAGGCATGCCAACATATCATGATATTAATTTATGTATTTATTTGGCTCCAGGTGCCCAGCCTATATCTATCCTACCGTACCGCATGGCTCCGAAATAGTTGAAAGAGCAGTTTTAGGAGTTGCTAGCTAAGGGGTTCGTCAGACCGAGTGTGTCTTGGGGCTCACCGGTGTTATTTGTGAAGAAAAAAGATTGGAATATGTGAATATGTATTGATTACCGCTAGCTAAACAAAGTTACAATTAAGAACAAGTACCCGTTGCCACGTATTGATCATTTGTTTGACTAGTTGCAGGGTGCCAGAGTGTTCTCTAAGATCGACTTGAGATCGGGGTACCATCAGTTGAAGATTCAGGTTTCGAATGTTCTGACGACTGCCTTCCGGACTAGATATGGAAATTATGAGTTTCTAGTAATGTCCTTTAGTTTGACTAATGCCCCAACAACATTTATGGATTTGATTAACAAGGTGTCCAGGCCACATATTGATTCATTCATCATTGTCTTCATTGATGACATTTTGATCTACTCACGTAGCTTGGAGGAGCACGAGCAGCATTAGAGAGTGGTGCTTCAGACTTTCCGGGAACAGAAGCTATATGCTAAGTTCTCCAAGTGTGAGTTTTGGGTAGATTTTGTAGCATTATTGGGACATATTGTATCGGGTGAGGGTATTAAGGTTGATCCCAAGAATATCAAGGCACTTTAGAGTTGGCATCGTCCTACCACAACGACTAAGATTAGGAGCTTCCTGGGGTTAGCAGGTTACTATTGTCGGTTTGTTGAGGGCATTTCATATATTGCAGCACCTTTGACTAGATTGACCTAGAAAGGTGTTCCGTTCTGATGGTCCGATGATAGTGAGGTGAGCTTTCAGAAACTCAAGATCGCATTGACTTTATCACCAGTGTTAGTATTGCCTTCCGGTTCGGGGATGTATATTGTGTATTGCGACGCTTCACGCGTTAGTTTGGGTTGTGTATTGATGCAGAAGGGGAAATTTATTGCTTATGCTTCACGTCAGCTGAAGCCCCACGAAAAGTATTATCCTGTATACGACCTCCAGTTGGCCGCGATTGTTCATGCTCTTAGATATGGAGGCATTATCTTTATGGAGTGTCCTTTGAGATTTAAATCAATCATCGCAACTTGCAGCATTTGTTAAAGAAAAGGGATCTCAATTTGATACAGCGCAAGTGGCTTGAGTTACTAAAAGATTATGATATTACCATCCTTTATCATCCGGACAAGGCAAATGTAGTGGCAGATGCCTTGAGCAGAAAGGCAGAGAGTATGGGTAGTTTGGCATTTATTTCAGCAGAGGAGAGGCCACTAGCTTTGGACATCCAGTCCTTGGCTAACAGACTGGTGAGTTTGGATATTTCAGAGCCCAACCGAGTTCTCGCATGCATTGTTGCCCAGTCTTCACTATTTGAGCAGATCAAGGCTCGACAGTTTGATGATACGCACTTGTTGGTTCTCAGAGAGACGGTACTGCAGGTTGGTGCCAAGGAGGTTATTATCGGTGAGAATGGTGTTTTGCGACTACAGGGTCACCTATGTGTCCCTAATGTTGACGGCTTGAGGGAGAAGATACTAGTGGAGGCACACAATTCTCGATATTCTATTCGTCCAGGTGCTATGAAGATGTATCGCGACCTGAGGCAGCATTATTGGTGGCGGCGGATGAAGAAGGACATAGTTGAGTATGTTGCGAGGTGTCTAAATTATCAGCAGGTTAAGTATGAGCATCTAAGTCCAGGTGGTCTACTTCAGTAGAGGACTATATGTGAGTGTAAATGGGAGCGCATTACTATGGACTTCGTAGTTGGGTTGTCGTGGACCTTGTGGAAGTTTGATGCAGTTTAGGTCACTGTCGACAGGTTGACCAAGTCAGCACATTTCATTTCGGTTGTGACCGGAATGATCTACTTCAAGATATTGCTTGGTTGCATGGTGTACTTGTTTCCATTATATCAGATAGAGGCCCCCAATTTTTTTGCATTTTTGGAGAGCAGTACAGAGTGAATTGGGGACCTGTGTAGAACTCTGCACAAACTTTCATCCGCAAACCGACGGGCAATCGGAGAGGACAGTCCATATTTTGGAAGATATGTTCAGGGCTTGTGTGATTGACTTTGGAGGGCAGTGGGATCGATTATTACCTTTGGCCGAGATTGCTTACAACGAGAGTTATCAACCCAGCATCGAGATTGCTCCATTTTAGGCTTTATATGGTCAACGATGTCGTTCACCCATCAGATGGTTTGAGCCCGGCGAGGCTAAATTATATGGTAGTGATTTGGTGAAGGATGCCTTGGAAAAGGTAAAGTTGATTCAAGAACGACTTCACACAGCACATTCCAGATAGAAGAGTTACGCGGATCAGAAGTCATCCGACTTATCATTTATGGTGGCGAGAAAGTTCTCTTGAAGGTCTCGCCAATTAAGGGAATCATGAGGTTCGGGAATAAGGGCGAGTTAAGACCAAGGTTTATAGGTCTCTTTGAGGTGTTGAGGCGAGTTGGGGAGGTTTTTTATGAGCTTTCCTTGCCTCCCAATCTATAGGGAGTTCATCTGGGTGTCCACGTGTCTATGCCCCGAAGGTATCACGCCGACAGGTCGCATGTGTTAGACTTCAGTATGGTTCAGCTAGATGAGAGCTTGGGTTATGACGAGGAGCCAGTTGCTATTATTGATAGGCAGGTTAGCTAGTTGAGGTCCAAGAAGATTTCTACGGCAAAATTTCAGTGGAGGTGCCAACCAGTCGAAGAATCGACTTGGAAGGTCGAGGAGGACATGCGGAGCAGATATCCACACTTATTTAACACTCCAGGTATTATTCTAGACCCGTTCGGGAACGAACGTTGGATTAAGAGGTGGAGAATATAATGACCCGACCGACCGTTTTGCTTTTAGATCCTCGTCTCCCTAAATAAGACTCCCCATATTTGATTTTAATGTTTTATGACTTGCAGGGATTGATAGTTTGGGATTTGGAAGGTTTAGGGTTGTAATCGGAACATTTGCTTCCTTAAGGTTGGCTAAGTTTGGCCTTGGTTAACATTTTGATTAAACGACCTCGAAACCGGGATTCGACAGATCCAATTGATTCGTATGATGATTTTGGACTTAGACGTATGTTCAAATTGGGTTTTGGATGACCCGGGAGCGTTTCATTGCTTATTAGTGAAAATTGCCTTATTGTAGGTTTTAGAGTTCTTTAAATATGGTTTGGAGTAGGTTTTGGTGTTATCGTGGTCCGTTTGGGATTCTGAGCCTAGAAATAGTTCTGTAGAGTAATTTAAGACTTGCATGCAAAATTTGGTATCATTCTGCGTGGTTTAGGCATGATTCAGCGCGTTTGGAGCTAATTGGTAACTTGAAATTCATAAATTGGTTCAATTTGGTTATGAGATGTGATTGTTAGTTTTATTGTTATTTTATGTGTTTTGAGAGTTTGAGCAGGTCCGTATTATGTTTATGGACTTGTTGGTGCATTTGGATAGGGTCCCGAGTGGCTCGGGTGTCTTTCGGACCACCCGAAGCCGAGTTGGAAAACCCAGAATTTCCAGTTCTTGTTTCCTTCTTCGCGAACGCGGAAGGACCATCGTGTTCGCGATGACGGATTTGAGAAGTTGGGTGATTGTCCTTCGCATTTGCGGGTAGGGAGTTGCGTTCGCGAAGCTGTGAGATCCCAGGCCTACGAATTCCCGAAGTCCCTCTCGCGTTCACATAGAAGGATTTTGGGCAAAGGGTCCGAGGGTCGTTACTCTTCGCGTTCGCGGGTGGCTAATCGCATTCGCGATGCTTGGGCTTGCCTAGCCTTCGCGATCGTAAGGACCCTATCGCATTCGCAAAGAGGAACTTAAGTGTCTGGTCATACTTTGCCTTCGCGAACATGAGGCCCATACCGTATTCGCAAAGAAGGGGGCAACTGTGTTGGGCAGAATGTTGTCAAACGGGACTCGGCCATTTTTTATCCCATTTAGTGCAGTTTTGGGCGATTTTGGAGCTTCTTGAGAGGGTTATTCACCTAGAAACTTGGAGGTCAGTAAATTCAACCTATTGTGAGATAAATACATAAATTATGGGTAGATTGTAACATGTAAATTGTGAAAAAGCATGGGTTTAGATGAAAAACCTAAGTTTTGTTAAAAATGAGTTTTTAACCACGAAAATGGTTATGGAATGAGATGAAAATTGTATACTTGAGTTCTAAAGGTTATGGGTAACGATTTCCTTCAAATATTTTCGGAATCTGGGCACGTGGGCCCGGGGTGAATTTTAGAAATCTTCCAAATTTGGGTTGGGTAATTATTCTAATAGTTAACTTATGAAATTTGGAGCATGCATTAATTAAATTATATAATATTTGACTAGTTTCGGATTTTTCGGCACCGAATTGAGTCTTTAGGGTGAAATTGTAACCGGGAAGTGAGTTTTGAGATGAGGTAAGTCTCTTGTCTAACCTTGTTAGAGGAAATTTTCCCCATAGGTGATTCAAATTAATGTTGCTTCTAATTGTGGGGGGCTCTGTACGTACGAAGTGACGAGAGTCTGTACGTAGCTACTAATTGTTAATTTAAAGTGCCTAAATTATATTAGAGCTTGTTAAATAAAAGGAAGAAAGACCGTTAATGGAAATTGTATTGCAATGTGTATAAGCCTTAATAATGATTAAGTCAAATGCTTATAAAGCATCCTCTCTTCTTGTGGAGCGGGCTGAACGCCTCGGCAGTTGATAGATATATCTATGGTTCATGCCTCTCGACCCTCGGTAGTGTACATATTATTCTAGATCGGGCCGTACGACCTCAACATAAATTGTGCTTAATAATAATACTTGGTGCCTTGATATTTTGCGGTGGCTTGGAAGGTTACATCTTGTAAGGAAAGTGACTTGTTTGGAATTATAAAATTGTAAAAGAATTATTTGCTCCTACTGGTTAATGAATTTCTGTATTATTTACATAACCTATGTTTATTTAAAATTTTTGTCTTAATATTATTAGCCCTTAGTAAGTGTCAAAGTCGACCCCTCGTCACTACTTTATCGAGGTTAGACTTGATATTTACTGAGTGCATGTTGTTTATGTACTCACTCTACACTTTTGCACTGAGCCGAGTTTTAATGGTGAGCTGCTTCCTGAGCCGTTCTGCAGCCGCTAGAGTCTCTCTTTTGTATTTATATTATTTCTACTTTATATTCAGATAGTGGTTAGATTTTTGTATAATCTACTAGATGCCCGTACACTTGTGACACCATGTCTTGGCACATACAAATAGATTTGTTGTTTTGGAGTATTACTATTGTTATGATTGCACTCAGCTGCTTTCGTTTTATTTATTTAACTTTGTTATTACTTAAATCTTTTAATTAAGGAAATATTCAATTACTCAGAAACTTATTAAAAGGGAAATAATTTGTCTAATTCACTAGTTGGATTGTCTAGCGGTAACGTTGGTCGTCATCACGACCTACATGGGAAATTGGGTCTTGACAGTAGCAAAATTGTTTTACTCAGAATCCTACTTTTTTCGAACAAGTTTAAGGTGTAGGAAAATTTGGGGGAGATGAAAAATTAAATAATTGGGGTTTATCGGGGAAAATGCTGAGAGCTTCATGGAAAAGTTATAGAATGTGTATGCAAATACATGTAATGCATTAATTTTCATAAACACCGATTGTGGATAAACGTTTACCCTCGCAATACTTATTGTATACGGTCGAAATAGATTTCGGCCTTCGTACGATTGATCGGGGTCGAAACATAATGGATCGAAGAAAGACT